>NC_068361.1:84103235-84403235 GCF_020536995.1 Dreissena polymorpha | reverse complement strand
TTCCGAGCCATATCTTGGAAGTGCTTTGGCGGATTTTATTGAAACTTGGTATGAGTGTCCAGAAGCATATTGGCGGGGGATATCAATTCAACGAATTTGCTTGTTTTTATAGTAATTCGTCAATATTTCATATTATGGCAATGATATATTGAATTAAATTGAATTAAATTGTACCAAAAACAAGAGTTTTTTATACAGGCAAAGGAGGGATGTGAGGGAAATATATCTCTCTCCCTTGGTACAGATAGAGTTGCGTGTTGTCAGTCGAACATAATTTGATTTTGAATAATTATGCAATAAAAACAGTATGGAAAAAGAAACTCCAATTATTGGGTTTAATTTGTATAGTATAAGTAAAAGGTTGACAATTAAAATGTTTAGGATGTAAAGCGGCTGTAGTTTGTGAAGAAAACAAACGCATTTTTGTAAGATTTGTTCGGTGAAAAATAACTAAAAAACTTTTGAGAGTCGTTGTGAGGCATATGCCGCATCAAAGCGCTCACTATTAATTATAAATTTGTGAGCTGCATTTTTAAATAATGGTAAAGTAGTCACGAGCATCGTCTTGATATCGAATAGTTTCACTACAGTGGACGGAATATATTTATATTGCGTTTATAAGTTCGCCGAGAATAAGGACATACTGAGGTAATGTGAAGGCGTTTCATGTAGTCAATGGTTATGTTAATTAAGAAGTAATTTGAATTATTGCAGTCCCAGACAATATGTTACATGTGTATGCGACATGTTGCACGTACATTTTCAATGACGATATTAAATATCGTAGTAAGAGTACTTTTCGGCAATCTAAGAAAGACTGACAAATGCTTTATTTTCAATTGTATTAACATTTCATGTACTCAATAAATCAAGTAAGTATTAATAATATATACACAAGAAGCAAATGAAAGGTGTTTCCATATGTTAATAGCAAGTGTTTTAGTCACACTGTCGACATATCTTAGTTTTTATAATAACAGTATGATTTAAAAGATTTAAGGCACACAGAGTCGTGCACAATTACACAATTTTATTTTTAAATTAATTTGTTTTTGATCAGAAGACAATGGAGAGACAAATGCTTTTTTACCTGAGGGGGGGGGGGGGGGGGGGGCGGGGCAATGTCAAGATTGTTTGAGATCTTTGCGCATGTATTTTTGAGCACGTAGAAATACAATCAAACACATCCGACATGCTAGTAGTGTTAGAAAGCTTTATTTCACAAAATAAATACTTTACTTTAACTGCAATCTACCTTTAAAAGTATTTGTAAACTCTTTTACTAATATTTGCGTATTCTAAATTAACTATACAAGTTTACATTATTTCTTAAACTTCGGTCTATTTGCTTTAGACGCATGTTTGCAAATATCCAACGTTAGTTTAATGTTAAGCATACATTGTAGCCTAGATGTTGAAATTCATATATTGATCATTGTGCAAGCGAGAGCAAAAGTGCGACACGGTAAACAAAAATTATATTGAAAGTGTGTAAACAATCTTCAAACGATGATCTCTTATAAAATAAGGGATGAGCATAGCCAATCATTGCAGTTTTATAAGAGATCCTCAACGCTGCGTCAACCCTACTCGAACTCAATACATGTTACCTTTAATCGGCAGTGGACTGTCAGATTAACATCACAAAACAATATTTTAGAATGACAATATTATTTTATGTGAAATCTTGCACCGACAAAAGTATTTCAAATACAAAATTTGTGTTAAAAACGTAGGAATACTGAAACAATCTTGAATGAAACCGCTGTTTGTTCATGTTAACGATACGTCTTTCAATAAAAATGTTTTTGAATATTTACTTACAATACCCATCGATTTTGTTCCAAATATTTCTTAAACCAAATAGCGAGGATGCGTAGTAGTCTAGGTTGTATAGGATGGGCATTTAGTCATAACTCTTTCTTTGATCTCATTGATTTAAGAGACGATCGTCTTTCACTGGCAAAAACCAATTAGAATCAACGACGTATACTTTTCATCAATATATTTCTTGTTTAGAAAGAATCGGTTTATTAACTGATATGTAAATCATATCGTCAGCGAGTTGGAGTCTGTTAAAAGTACGTGAACGGCGTGTAAATAAAGGCTTCGCTTAATTTTGTAGGTGAATACAAATTTGACCGTTCGACTTTCCGAGCTTAAAATCTCATTTATAAAACAAACATCTGCAAAATAGCAAAGAGGAAACAATACATACATTTCCTTTTTACATAATGATAAAATATGACATTTTTGCAGTGAAATAACAGCAGTGAATATAAACATATTGATATTTTCACCGGTGAAAACAACAAATTTTCGGAAATACTTTTTTCTATTTTTAGATCATCATATCAAGATTTACTTCAAGATTTATATATTTTTTTATGATCACGAGTGAATTAAAAACGATATTCCGTCGAATAAAAAAAAATTCCTTTTTATTTTATGCTTTTTTCATCGTTCATTAACATTGTAAAAGAGTTTAACCGGAGAATTTTGCAGGTATAATGACGTCATTTTGTGTATTGAAATGTATTGAGGCATGCCATGGAAGAAAGGGTAACGTTTCAGCGAAAGGGAAACTGCTGTAAATGATTTTCTTGAAAAAGGGGCATAAAAGAAACAGACAATTTGTTCATGTCAGTGTAAGATCGTTTGTTATTTCACTCGTGATCATAGAACAATAATATTTTAACGTTCACTCGTGGCTGCGCCACTCGTGAAAATATATTTTCTATGATCACTCGAGAAATAACAAACGATCTTACACTCACATGAACAAATATCCTCTATATTTTACACAACAGTTTCCCTAGGAGGCTTCCATACAAGCGTTTTACATAATGTGTGAGTATTCATCGTGAACTTGCGAATATGCAGCGGGTTTTCCAATAGTGTACGTGTACATATTGCTGTTGCGTCTGCTGGTCCTGTTATCATAACGAGAGAGCGCGGCTTTACATCAAGAGTTTATCGATTGATTTAAATGCAGAAGATATTGCGTGGCTTTTAAGTTTGTTATATCTATGTCTGATTGATAAGGTATCAATACGAAATCGTGACTAGTACCTTTCATTAACTGATAGTATGTGAATTGTATATGTTTAATGTGTCGCGATTGAAAGCAAAACAAAGTTAAATGGATGAACTAACAGAGTTGAAGCAACTCAGTGATTCAGACGTGTTATTTAAAGTGTGTTGTTCCGTGTGTGAAGATGATAGCGTTACTACTGAGGCACAGTACCAGTGTGTGAAATGTGAGAAACATTTCTGCGAGAGCTGCGTTGCATTGCACAATAAACTCCATAAGAATCATTCAGTATTGGCGAAAGAAAATTCATATGACTGGACGGGAGGCAAGTTCCCCGACCATACTTGAGAGCTATGCGAGGAGCACAGTGCTGAGAAACTGACGATGTTCTGTGAAGACCACACAAAGTTGCTCTGTCAACGGTGCCATCTAGCCAGTCACAAGTAAGTTACACAGACTAAGTTTTTCTTTCACTTGTGTCATTTAGACTGTCACAGGTCAGACACGCAGCTAAAATGTCACGTGCGTCATTTTGCGATGTATAATTAAGCTATAAAGCTGCTTTTGTCACGTGTGCCATCTAGACTGTCACAGGTAAGACAAAAGCTCATCTGCCACGTGTGTCATCTTGCCGGTCACAAGTAAGATGCAACGTTGCTCTTTCAGTATGTTCTCTTGCAACTCATGGGTAAGATACAAAGCTGCCCTGTCACGTTTGTCATCTTGCTAGTTAAAGACAAGATATAAAGCTTGTCTGTCACGCGTGATATCTTGCCTTTCACAATAAGACAATAAGACATAAAGCTGGGCTGTCACGCGTGCCCGTCACATTTAAGGAGGAATACGAACCTGTATTGTTTGGAGAACAATACAAAATATATGTTTATAAAACCTTCATACCACAGTATGTTCTTTCCTTTGTTTGTGTATTGAACTTTAAACGCATTATTAAGTATAAATGTGTAATTAATTTTCCTACGAGATATGTTTGTTAATATAATGACCCACTGTAAATTATTTATTATTTGAAAATTTAAGAGACATAAACATCAGTTTAATTTCATATATAAATGTGCAGTTATTTGCAACATTTTGCGTTTTTTTAATTATGCTTGATAGTGATGTATAGCAAATCATAAGCGTATTTTATTTTAATGTAAAATTACACTTTATTTCAATATTTTCTTATTTTCAGGCATTGTAAAAATGTTGCTCTGATAACAGATATGTCATATTATCGCCATGACAATTTTGAAGACACTGCGGCAAAGCTTTTAACACTTCAATATAAAGAAGTGAAACTCCAGCTGCTGGAGCAGTATTGAATTTTCATTAAAAACAATTAGTTGGTCCTTTATTTAAGGCAAGTGACCGATTGCCCAAACAGTACAAAACAGCACAATACAGCACAATACAAACCAACATAAACACAAAATATGAATAAAGCTGGGGTCACCGCCTTGGAACGGTCAATGCAAAGCATCAAGACACGTTTCGCGAGCTGGCGACTGAAAAGGAACGCACTATCTTGTTACAAAACGCCAACTATGAACAACTGCTACAGAAACTCCTCGACTTTCGCCTCCAGGTCCACGTGATATTAGATCGGCTTCAACAGACGACATTAAATGAAATTGAAATATATCGCGAAAACGTATTGTCTTCTCTTCAGAAAGACAGGGACAATTGCAAAGACTTTCAATCAAAGTTGAAAGGCCTTCCAAATGATCTACTGTTAAACAAAAGGAGTGGACGTGAATTCATGTTTGTTGCGTTTAGAAAATGCGAGGAGCAAATATCTAAGTCAGAAAAATTGCTACAAGAGCTTTCCAGAAATGATTATGTCGATATTAGTTTTTATCCCAATAAGAACATTTTACAGTTTCTGTCTGTGTGTTCAAGGCTGGGAGAGGTCAGTGGTACAGGTGAGAACCATGAAACCACACCAAATCCGAACAACGGGGTGCATCTACAGGACAGAGCTGAACACAATGTCAAAATGGACAACGAGTCGCTGCCTTGTAGCTTGTCTGGGATATGCGATACATCAAACTCTGAACTGATGGTCACAGACTTTCACAAAAAGTGTGTAAAGCTTTTAGATGAAGCATACACCGTTATTGATGTCTTACACGTGCGCGCGAGTCCGTACTCGGTGTGTTCGTGTCTGCTATAGAAGTGGCAGTAGCAATATGCGACCGGGTCTCTACAAACGAGATAGCGTTCATTAGAAAAGATAATGGGAAACTGATAAAGGGCAGTGGTTTTAAAGTTGAACACTCGTGTTACGGCGTCGCACACCACCAGGGCGACATTTTTGTCACTTCCGGTACCGCAGTGTACACATATACCGCTAAGGGGCGATTGGTGAAGAAATTGTATGAGAACACATTGGGAGAGTTCAATGGTAAGAAATTTGTAGGTATCTTTTATTTTAATTTACTCGATAAATGTCCTGGAGTCAGATGAATTCAATCTTTTGAGTCAGTTTTTTTTCTATGAACACCATGATGCATACAATGAAATTTAAATTTATTACATAAGGATGGCAAATAATGCAGTTTTTTACAGGAGCTTTATTAGTCGTGTTCTTCAAATAGTGTATAAATCGTTTCAAATATTTACAATGTTTACAAACGCATAATATTGTAAAAATGTACATGTATGTTTAGTTTTTGAATCTTCAGGAGCGTGGTTGAGAAGAAGTCCGAGGGTAGGAAAATGTCGGCTGATTTTTGGACAACATGATTTGCATAATAAAGTGACAAACCTCTCAAAACAGAAAAAAAAAAATATAACTAGTAGAAGTTTACCACAAGACTTATTTCTAAAACCTATTTTTATTTCACATACTATAAAAGGGCTCAAATGTAACAGTATTCATTAGGGGTAGTAGGTGGGTTGGTTACAGTAATGCTCGTCAATTTGTTTCCCGATCCCGGTGAACGAAGCTGGCAATTGTTCACTTAGGCTTAATGTTTTTACTTTTCAACATAGGTTCAGCATTTTTACATTGATAAATAAAAGACGTACCACGGGATCCGTAGTTAACTTTTTTTTAAGTGTAAATTGGTAGATACTTAACCTTACCAGGACAGTCGATCTTATTAACCATATTTATGCAAACAATTTTAGAATTGCACTTTCCATTCCTAGTCTACACATTGCGTTTGTATCTGCCCCTGGAGTCGATAATTGCTCACACATCGATAAATGTCCAGTTGTAGGAGTTGCAGTAAACCCAAACGGTAATCGTATCTTTGTGACGGACATTACCAGTGGCAAGCTTCACACGTTGACTAGGGAAGGGTCTGTTACGGCCACGCTGCACGATCCAATGTTCATCAATAAGTTTCTAACGTGCAACGTGCACGTGACCGACGTAGGGCACGTGTATGTGTTCGGTAAAGAATCCAATAGCCAGGTGAATACAGACGGGAAGACAATACTGAAGACGCACAACATGGGCGTGTCCAACCCTGCGTCGGTCTTGTTGATCATGCGCGCGAGCAGGTTCCACGTCGGTGCATGGAACAATGACAATATTGTGGTCTTCAAGGCAAACGTGTTATGCCCGTAAACATTGAAGGATATGGTATTATACACATAACATGATAATATTCAACATCATATGCATGCATTATTTATCACGCCTCGTTGTTTTAAAGGAATAAGACGCGAGCTATCGATTAAGGGGCAAAAACTAAAGAATATTGTTTGAAAGTCTGTCGAAGATTTATTCGGGTTGACAAACGGACTGGAAATATTGCTTGGTTATCGACCGACTGTGAGTTAACGGCTGGACAGATTATTTTGAAGTTAACTTGTTTTGAAAGGTTGTCCAATTGCCCATAGGAGGATCAAGGGATGCTTTGGATTAAAGCTATTTTTGACATTTTTGCGGCCCGCGAAGACAGGTCTATGATAAATTCAAGTTAATGACATTGTTATGATTTCAAGAGAACGTTACTTCCACCTGTGATTAAAAAAAGGATAAATGTCTCGTATACCTTGAAATATTTATTCTCTTAAAATCCGGGCGCGATGGTCAAAAGTAATATGAATAAAATATCGCTGTGAAAATTAGATCCCAAACGGGCCCTTCTAATAAACAAGACATATAAATACCCGCGATAACCTACCTGCGAAAATGCATTATATTACAATTTGTTCGCTACTTCCGTCTCATTTCCGGTTTTCAGCTTACACGAGGGATTTCTCAAAACCGTAGGGGAAAGGTTACACTGCACTAAAGTATATGTTAGTGAAACAAATGAATTAACGATATAATCCCCGCCGTAGGTGGAGGCATATAGTTTAAGCGTTTTTTGTGCGTCCGTCCATCCGTCTTTCAGGAATACTTTTGTATTATTTTATTTGGCTGGAATAAGGTGATACTTACTTTCACGGGTATGTGACTACAGGACAAAACAAAACAATATAAAACATAAATACAATTTCGGTTACATATTAGCAGATGTGTCACTAGGATTTATTGTTGGTCTCTTAAAGAATCAACAAAAGCTATGCAAGCAGACAATGACCGAATTAACACGTTGGCTGAGCTGTGGCTTGTTCATTTAAACCCAGCAAAAATATGCAGAAAATAAAACTTATCGATCATCTTGCCTTTGGAAATGCAAACAGTGTAACTTCAGAAGTCAAGTTATACAAATCCTTTATACAAGTTAACAATCTTTGACTGCAATTGGCATGGACATATTGAACACGTTAAAGTCAAAGCAACGAAATACTACATAGTATGCGCCAACTTAAATAAATGATTACCCAATCCGAAATAGTATGCGCCAACTTAAATAAATGATTACCTAAGCCTCCAAAACACGATAAATAGGAAAGTTGAAAGGGTTTTACTCTTGAAAACGCTAGGAGAATCACCAAAAACAACCATTTTGTGTTAGGTCAATCTCCGTGAGGGACTTCCGAATCTGATTGGTGGAATACTTGGCGTTTTAATTGTGGTTATAGAAATCAGAGTGTTCTTTACCCATAACTATTGTCAATGTTCTCCGATTTTGAATAAGACTGACCTATCGGAAAACAAAATGTCATTATAGAAAATGTATCTTTAGTATGGATCACATGTATATTTCTCTCCCGTGTTTGATTTGCATGACTGAACATTTATTTGTAATGGAAAATATCTGTAAAATGCATATATCTTTCATTTGTAACGGTATACATTTTTTAATCAGTTTTTCTTATCATGGATGTCTTAAAATAAGTCCAGTTTAAGTTTTTCATTTTAAAACAAAACAGTCTTACTCGGTAGGTATAAAAAACATTCACATACGGACTGAAAGGCTTTTGAAAACTAAAGATGCATTAACACAGTGAAAAAAACATTTTTTGGTAAACATCTACATTGCAAGAGGCTTAGATATTTATATTTATGATAACGTTTGAGGATATTTATTTAGAAATGCAACTGTGGTGCCTAAATTTCCAACTTGCATGCAGCTTTTTCAGAGATCATATGCGTTCAGTTAATGGTTATTTCACAATGCAAGCTTCATACAGATGCACTTTTTGAAAATCACTGAAGCAGGAGTTATGGTTATCTGACTATAAAAGTTTAAGTTGAAAAATAGTAAAGTTTGCAAGATATTCCCCAGGCAAAATTTAAATAGCTTTAAAGGGGCCTTTTCACAGATTTTGGCATTTTTTAACTTATTCATCAAATGCTTTATATCGATAAATGTAAACATTGGATCGTAAAAGCTCCAGTAAAAAATCAAGAATAAAATTTAAAAAAGGAAAAGAACATTGCCCGGACCAGGTTTCGAACCAGTGACCCCTGCAGTCCTGCCAGAGTCCTGAAGTAAAAACGCTTTAGCCTACTGAGCTATTCCGCCGTTTACAAATTCATAATGTATTTTATACGTTATATAAGCAATCTTCGTAGTTTCAAAAAATTTAACGACAAAAACAGAACTCTCCAAATTATTCAATCGTTTCGCGTTGCAACGCTTTATAATTTTTAGCTTTTAAAATCGTCAAAAGATGCATATAATGGCTATATTAGACCATGGTAAATGTTCAGTATTACTGTTTCCTCACAAATATCATAACTATAACGAAAATTTGCGAATCTGAAACAATTTTTTTCAATTTTGTCAATTTACCAAAGCGTGAAAAGATCCCTTTAATTAACACATGCCAATAACTCTAAAATATAGATGCACACGTTACGGCTCATTTGAACTGCACATCGGTTTAATAAGATCTACTTACCTACCTATTAAGTTTTAAGATGAGACCTCTAATGGATTTCAAAGTATGCTCAGGACAAATAAAAAATAAAATGTGTAATAACTCTTAAAGTTGAAAAGAAGTGTTATGACTCGTATGCACTGCACTTCACTGCATATATATTTATCTAATTTTGAGTCGATACCCCGTACAGTTTGGAAAGATATGCAGCAGACAAACTTTAACTGTAGTACATTATCAAAGGGAAATACCGAAGATAAATAACTCTCAACATAAGGAAGCAATAGATCACATCCTCTCAATAAGATCAGCCTACCTTTACATTTTTATCTTGATTAAAGTCTGGCAAAAACCTCTATTTCATACCGCGTACCTTAAAAAACTGACCGAAATCTTGAGAACGTAATGCATTTTTAGAATTGTAAACAATATTACGAATATACAAACGATTGTATCTTCGTGAATTTGTGACATTTTATGTTCTACCTTTTCGTTTCAAAAACTGAACACGAGCAATAGTTCGACCGAATTGTATTGTCTTAAATCCTAATTATGAACTGTTTTGGGTCTTTAAGATACCTTAATACCGGAAACGCTTAAGCGTTACTTACTATCCACCTCGTTATTGTATTGAGTTAGTTTAAGAATCGTCTGACCGTCAAGGTTCAGAGTAAAAGTATCTTTTATTTAAATTGAACGCCTTTGTAAAAATCTGGACAATGCAGATATAGTAAGTAATTCGACCTCTCTCACTATAAACTGTCGATAATAGTGTACCTCGACCACGATGTTAAAACAATTCCTTGTAACAAAATGTTTTTAATGTTGTTGTTTATTTTTGTTCATATGGTAATAATTACTCATTTTGAAACACATTATGAGCAAAGACAAAAAACAATAGAATAATAGGGTACATGTTAAAGTCGCATGTTTAATGGTTAAAGATGAAGACGATTACATTTTGTAGCAATTTCAACACTTAAAATACAAACAAGAATCTTTTTCACAAACAAAACTAACATTTCAACGCCTGTCAGACCAATCAGCGATCGATACATCTGGAGGCGGTTGCTTTCGGTTCGTCAGCCATTTAATCGACAAGCTAAATACCGAGGTTCACAATTTTAATCGAGTTTTGATTATTTTTCTGAGAAAAAACGTGAAGGGAAAAATGTACCAATGCTGTCTCTGGGGGGTGGAGTTGGTATGTAAGACAGACAGGCGGTACAGATAATTATTAGTTGGATACATCACGCTGATGCAAGTTTGATGATGATGAAATGATGTTGCTTCACTAGGTCGGCGATGGCTCAGTTGTATTTTAGTCCTTTTGTGTCCTCAAACACACTATTACAGCTAAGGCCTCGGAATCGGCGGGTCATACAACGTCGATCGCCAAAGTACGTATGTAACCAATAGACAATCGGTCCATATCTTCAAACTAACGACTTGTATCCTTTAATTATTTTATGATTATGCTTCTGTTGCCTGGTGTTCAAAATTCTACTTTGTTGATACAATATAACTTTATGAAGGAACATATTTGCTCAGTTATGACGTACTTCTTGGCATGTCGTCAGTATTATTATGTAATACTGATCCTGATGAACAATTATACCTACACTTCAGATTAGACATGTTTTGTAACAAAACAAAACTATTTTCCGCAGTGTTAGGCAAGTTAAAATTATCTATAAAAAAAATCTAATCAACAAAAACAAACAAAAACACTATTGAAAATTGGTCTCCGTCTGGGACGGAGTTGAAAAGTATGCTTATCACAGAACAAGTTTCACTCTTTCCTGATATATTTCGCATAAATAGGTTTTTTCAAAGTTTGTTTTTACAAATAAGCTACATTTTCTTTCTGTTACTTCAACAAAACAAATGACGTCAACAAATTAAAAACAGGAAATGAGGTCATGCCGTAAAAACAGCAGTGACGCAAATAAGCGCCAGAAACATATGCATATACAAATTCACTGTTACAGAAATAATGGTAATGAAAATATAATTATTTTTATTATGACATAATTAATCATAAACTAATTATGAAAACATAAATAATAATAATTATATTAATAATATAATAATATAAAATCAATAATAATAAAAAATAAATAATAACAATAACTTATATTAATACTACTTCAAAAAATAATAATGATAATAATAACTCTATTAATAATTTTGCTTACATATTATAATAATAAATATCATTTTTACAACAAAAATATAAGTATTTTACTATTTACAATGTTACAACAAATGATTAAAAAAATCAAATAATTAAAACTCAATTAATTATAACCATAAATCAATAATCATATCAATAATAACTATACTACTTCAACTTATAATAACAATAACAATAATAAAAAGAAGAACAGTAATAATAATAAAAATAATGATAATATCATCATCATCATCATCGTCATTATCGTCATCATAACCCAAATATATCATCACATCAATTATAATCATTTAGATCCGTAAAGTTAACATCATCATATTGTTATTAACAATTGAAAACTCATGATTAATTGAATATTGTTTATTGGTGATAAAATATATGTACAAGTCTCTGTCGTTTAATTTTACTGTCTTTCTCTTCCCATAAAAATTCCGGTGGTTGATTTTGTATTTAGTCCATTGGGAACTTCTGTATGGAGTTTTTTGATCCAGGACAATGCTTTCAGTTAACGGTACGATTCCGAATCATCCCAAATACACTGGAGTATGCTGACACCCATATCGACAATACCATGTTCGAGGGAGTTGAACTGCTCGGCGACCGTTTTTTCCTTTTGAGTCTTACATCTGCTTCGTGTTCTTTCAGTCTTTGTTTTAATGACCTCTGTGTTTCACCCACATACACCACTGTTTGACATTGCCGTAAGTAATGTTCCACGTCTCACAAATTTGCTTATCTACAACTTAGTCAAAAGCTAAAAAACGACATGGTTAAATGCAAATAAACCTTACAGCATTATACATTCGGGTCTTTGTGTCATGTTGACATCTATTTAAGTTTTGTTGGTTTGTAAATCTGACTGCTTTTCTATCGAATACATTAATACAAAATAGAACAATATTTTAATACAAATACAAAATGGTATGTATTTTTCTTTTAATGCAATATTTTGTTCAAGAAGTTAATGCTTAAATGTAAGATGGTTCAAGAGTATGCCATCGGTATTTAAACGTACTGAGGGCTTATTAAGTCATTCTAAATTATGCCTACCAGTACATATATAAGGAACTCAATAAAATGCCTATTATTTGGAACCAAGGAGCACTTACAATGTACTCGTGATAACTTAATTTATCACATGCCATACCCTGTTTCCCATGTAATATAACCATAACGAATATTTTTATCTTATACATGTGCAATATTCTTTGTAAGCGTTTTCATCGGCTTAGTTTTCGTTCGATTGACCAATCGCATTTTGTTGTTTTGCTGAAATGACGCTGTAAAGTCAAATTTGGTCACGAAATGTAAACAACATTTGGGATTTATCATTATGTTTGCGTATATATTTATTTAATTTGCTCATTTAAAAGCATGTGACACTCGTTGGCATATCATACCATATTTTATTAAACTCGTCCAAGAAATTCGTTAGTAAGCTCGCCAAAGGCTCGCCTTCTAACAAACTTCCTGAACTCGTTTAATAAAATATGGTATGACAACTCGTGCCAGATCCTATATTTATATAATCATAAAAAGTCAACCTGGTCACAACATATAATTCAAAGCTATTCACTGAGCACCCAAACGAGTACATTTTTGTATACTATAGCCTCGCATAAAAAAGGAAAACAAAATAATTGCAAGATGACAATTGTGCAGCGATTTCCATGAGCTCGGTCTCATTTAACGCAGAAATAAATTTCCGTGCTGGAAATGTACATAGTTTGTAATACTTTTACAAATGTTGGGTCGAATTTAAAAAATAACACGATTTTTCGCTCCCGGCGCATGGGGCTTGTGATCCTGAACTTAGCATGAACTGTTTTGATCTTCATCCTTACCGAGTATAACTTTGAAGGCTAAGATTTGAAAGGTTATTGAAAGGATTAATTCATCAATACCTTTGTGCCATACATCATTTGCTTCTGGCGTTGAAGATTTTATCCTATTGTTTGTCATAATATAAATATGCATTGAAAATAAAAATGCGTACTTATTTCGGATCGCAGACAATACATGTTAACTTATAAGTACTTAAGATCTGTCTTAAGACTCTACCTTTACACACATAGACATTCTTGTTTAAGTTGGTGGTAATACACAGTTTCTACTGTTAATACATAGGTGCATCAATAAGTACTGATGCGACGATTTATTGTCAGCACCGAGAGCACATGTGTAATCGTTATCATCAGTGTCAGAAGCAACACTTTCCTCATTTTGGTCGCTATCTTCATCTTCTATACCTTTGGTATCAAAGCAACAGAATTCACTGTCTGCATCATCTACATCAATCTTATCTTCATCATCAGTATAATTCCATGCCATTTCTAAACAGTCTATTATATGTGTTAAGGTTTCGAATCTTTCAACGCGTATGCATTCCAACGAATCCAGTTTGGTTCTGACAACTTCATATTTATCCTTAGGTTCTGTCATTTCGAACAGTACTTTGCATTTCACACCTGGATTATGTAAAGATAAGCTGTTCAAAAGGTTGAATAGAGACGAGGATGACAGCGAAGAGAAGATTAAAAACACATACACGACGGATGTAGGTATGTCAAAGTCTCCAAACGTTTGAAAATTAATGCGTAACTCCTTTAAACCGATAATGTTTATCAATGTTTCTGCTAAAACATTAAAACTATTGACACACTGGATGGTCAAACTTTCGATGATTGTATCTTGTAATGCTTCATACAATTGTACACAGTCGCTTCCAATATGAAGTCTGATATTTGACGTGCTACGTTTAATTGTCATATAATCTAAATGTGTTACTCCCTCTGAAGTTTGTTCTCTGCTCTCCACATTGGTTGTAATGGAACACATGTCAAACGTGTATTGCGACGGATGGTCTGATTTCGACAATGTTCCTAATAAACACTTAAGCCACATAGGGGGAAAGTTCAAGCGTCTCAATACCACGTTGTTTAAATTCGGCGGTAAAGAGATACCCCCCATGTGTACTGGCCACCATTTTAAAATGTCCGCTGATTTATGTCCGTTATTACTCAAGGTGAATCTTGCCATGGTTTTAACATTGGCAAGTGTATTTGGTAACACTGTTACATTCTCCCCGAGGTCTATGCATTCCAAATTATCGCATTGGGTCAAGTCTAAATCACTACATAAACATCTTAATGAAATTCTTTTCAATTGTCTTAGTCCTTTTAATGCATTTGGCAGCAACATCACTTCCCCATCAATAACAACGTCTTCGAGATGAGCACATAGAGACAAATCAAGTGTATCACAGCGGCCTTTAATCGTCACGCGTATAAGTTTTAATAGTTCCAAGATGACATTTGATGCTAAAGTTACACCATTAAAGATTACCATTTCTTCCAGATTGTGACACGAAGATACGTCTAATCCAACACATTCACACCATAATTTTATGCTTTTTAATTCAACAAGTTCGCACAAGGCGTTTGGTAATAAGATCACATCACCCTCGATAATAAGTTGTTCCAAACCGCGGCACGTAGACAAATCTAATGTAATCTTTGTATCACATACGGATTTTACTGTTAACATTTTAAGATTCATCAATCCGATCAAAGCATTCTGTAATAATGTAACATGTTCACCAACATATAACTCGTTTAAGTTCTGGCACGTGGATACGTTTAAGAAATTGCATTTGCATTTCAGACGGGCACATTTCAACATGGAAAGTCCTTGAAACGCATTCGGTAACACATTTAGTGGTCCATCTATGTGTAGTTTCTTCAGATTTTGACAAGACGACAAATCCAAATTATAACTGGTTGACATGAATTCAAAGTATGTAGACGTCGTCAATGTCTTCAGGTGTGTACGGTCATTGGCATATATATACATACGCTCGATGCAAGTTTCCGACAAATGAAGTATTTCTTCAAAATCACTCAACTCCAGACAACGAAGGGCATCTGGATTTAAACGTAACGTTCTAACGTTTGACTTATTTATGAGCAAAATCTCCTTCAAATCAGTGTGTTTATGTTTGTTTATGTTTAACGTTGTAAAATCAAAATAACTTAATTTTAGACATATGTCACCCGCATTCTTATTGTCGAATATTGCCTCTACATAGCCATTCAATACCATACTTTGAAGTTCCCTTTGATGCCTGACTTGAAGGTCGAGAGATTTTGAATGTTCATAAATGATAACAGATAATTTGTTTGCCGACTTAATATCCAATCCACACAGAAACTGCAGTACCCTCGCCATGTCGAGGCAAAGGTTATCTGATTGGGTGATGTAACCTTTAAGGTTATTATCAATGACGTTTTCATCTCTTGCACAGTGAAACGCAGCAAAAAATTCTTGAATGCTTTTGTATATTAATGAACACGTTGATGTTCTGATTGTTAGTTGTGTACTTTTCCTTTCCAATAACACACCACTTTTCAAAGCTACAAGTTTTTGTTCTGGAGAGATATATTTTAGCAATTCCCTGTCACTAAAAACTACAGAATTTTCCTTTTCAGAACAGAACAAAGTATGAAATCCCGCTTTTGAAAGCGCTTCTAAACACTCAAAATTGGGCTTCAAATATTGTCTATTCTCGAAACATTTAAATGGTGCCGATTGGAAATACTCTATTCTATCGCTAGTTTTTTTGAAAAGACAATCGAGTAAAATGCTGTATATCGTACACATTGACCCAGTCAAATGAGCACCATCTATCCAAGAACATACTATTAGCGAATTCAGCATTGGCGTTCGTAACAAATCATGCAGATTATTTTTCTCAACATATTCCAAAAAATCGGCATGTTTTTCCATATCGTCATTTATTAAAAGTCCTAGGATCTTTCTACTGAACCTCTTTTCATCTTCAATTCCAGCCAGTTCAAATAAGCGGTCGACTTTACAGTGCTATGACTATGACACAATACCATTACAGGAAGAACATTAACACCGTTGTAATCAGACCATTCATCCATTCCGTCTTGAATTACAAGACACATTTCTGACTTCATTATTTGCTGGACAATTGTGTAAGCGTTACCGCGATCTTCTTCCGACGAATATATCTCATCTACAATTTGTGATTTTATCATATCAATCACTTCCCTTTGACGATTGGCATCTCTTAGTGTAACGAGAAAAACGAACTTGTATACTAACAATGTTTCAATATCACAGAAGGCCGTTTTCTTAGAAGAGGGATGTTTGGATAAAGAAGCATCACACCAGTCAAGCACCATCTTGGCAACAAATATTGATTTCCCAATACCAGGTTCTCCTTGAATGAATACATTCTTGTTTAACTCGCCATTCGTAAATATAATATCCATGTATGTCCGTATTTTTTCAGTGTTTGTACGTGACCCAAATGTATGCTTCGGAATATGGAGAAGTATGGGTGTACAATATATTTTTCTTAAAGGCCTGTCGTTGCAAGGCACCAGTGGGAACACGGGTACGCTCCTCAACTTGTTATACAATTCTACTAATCGGTGCCGAAAATCTGCAAAAAACACGTTGGTTATGTTTAAGATATTACCAATCGTTTATGTAACATACGCGACACACAACAATCAAAACAAAGTTATCGCACAAACAATAATACTCTTGAAATAAACAAAATACGATATCAACTCTGGTATTGTTACTGTGATGAAGAATATTGGATTGCTTTTTGAATGCATCGTAAAGTTCTGGAGAAACTCGAAATTAACAAAGTAAACATTCTGACTTGATTTATAAAGATTTACTTAAATGTGGCCTCCATATTGGTAATACGGTTTTTGTAAGATTTGACCAGGAGACCTAATTCTTTGGACATACGTGATTCAGATTCAAACGTTTCCGAGATATTATCTAGATAAACCTTCTGACCAAGTCTCATCAAGATTTATTATTAAATGTGGCTTCTATAGTGATGACAATGTTTTTCTAGGATTTGCCTCGTTGACTTAGTATTCGACACACGAACCTCAAATTCGAACTCGGCATTGACATTGACTGAATAAACATACAACATTTCATAATTATTTATTCATTAATGTTTTCTCTAGAGTGGTTACAATCATTTTTCTCTGAATTTACCTAGCTTTTGGATACAAGTGACCCAGATTTGAACTCGGCTTTGATATTGGCATGATAAACATTCTGGCTAAGGTTCTTCAAAATCGAGTCATATATGTGGCTTCTAAAGCGGTATTAATGGGATTTAAAAAAAAGAATTGACCTTGTGATATAGGTTCTAGGCGCAAGTGATCTAAATTCGAATGCAGCCTAGGAGTTGTCAAGGTTAACATTCGGATCATGTTTTATTAAGATTGAGTCATACATTTGGCTTCTGGTTTGGTAACAAGGTTTTTCTAAGATTTGACCTGGTGACCTCCAGCATGTCCTTAATATTATCCAGGTAAGCACTCTGATCAAGTTTCATCAAAGTAAATGTTGTCTTTACAGTGGTAACACACTTTGTTTCTAAGATTTTAACTGGTGATTTAGTTTTTTATGCGCGTAACCAAGATTTAAACTCGGCCTAGGTTTTGTCAATAACAACATTCGGATTAAGTTTTATCAGAAATGACTGAAACATATGTGGCCTCTAGAGTGGTAACAAGGTAAACATTTATGAAGGGCGGCATGAGATATACGACGCACGAAGACGTTCGCCGGACATAGAATGACCACAATAGCTAGCCATTTGCACTTTGTGCGCAAGTGAGCTAAAATTGAAAATTGAAAAACTGGTCCCAATCGTTTGTGTTTGCAATGGTTCATAATTCTGCTGATCTTTTTGAGTTTCATGTCAATACCTATCTTGTTTTCCTCGGTAATTCTCTTTTTCTCATTCTGTGCATATAACACTAGCTGAATCATTTCCGGAGAAGTCATCTTGTCATTTCGTAGCTGTTCATAGAAAAGCTGACATTTACTATTTGAAGCACATAATAAGTGTAAACTTCAAATGTTAAAGCGTTCTGTTTCAGGTGATTTCAGTATAATATTGCTGTTACATTTAAGCGGGACTGCACGATTTTTATATGTGTTAAATTCTACTATATTGATAAAAATATGTTACAATAACACAAAAAAGGCAAGAAAAATTATACATTGAAGACGAAGTTCAAAAAATGCAGCAAAGACAAATAAGCGCCCCGAGCCGATTGTGACGAAGATATTTCGTATTTATTTTCCTACAATACACGTAGCATGCGTCTTTTTATTAGGATCGGAGTTAGTGTTCGTGTGTCGTATGATTAGATATCGTTACAGGAAATTAAAATGATCCGTAAAACTAAATTTAGATTCACATCGTTCATGCATGATATACATGCTGGCGAATTCGACTTTACAAACATTTTCGATTTCAATATTAAATATCTTGCTTATTTCGCATTTTTCGACACATGTTCTTCTTAACTTTTATTTTAATTTAATAATATATTGAAATATATGTATAATAAGTTTTTACACATTTTATATTATTTCATAAATATTTGATGCAAATCATCATGCAATCCCGCTTTTATCTTTTTAATTTGTTCCTTATTATTGACAATTAACGATAAGAAAACTACTTAATATATACATCATACATATATGGTATGTTGGCGTATACAAGTTAAGTTCAAAATTACATTTTGTTCCTATTTTCAATAATGCAGATACTTAATTATTACTTTATGTATTATTGCTGAATTAATACAGAAAATGAATTTTAATGGTTTCTAAACTGTGTAGTTAACATGCACCTGATTCAATTTCCGTTCTGCTTCCTGTGCAGATATATCGTTTCCTAGGCATTTTGGGTCTTTCAATATGGCTGACAAGGTATTGAACATATCCTGAAGAACGTCTTCTTTCATCGTAAAATTTGGCGTATGACGAACGGCTCTACCAAACGCACGTGCCTGTTGATAAAGAAACCTATAAACCACTAACATATATCGGAAGGTTGAAACAATTAAACGACTTTTTCAAAAAACTTGATTATCAATTAAAAAAAAAAATTCTGAATTACGTGAACATATAACAACGTCAAAAACGAAACTTTAAAAATATTATCAAACATTTACGGTAAGGTTACCCGTGTAGGATCCCTAACCCTAACCTAACCATAACCCAGGGTTATCACCCCTATACCAGTCCTCGCTCGGCTCGTTGTCGTTGTCCGCTTCCCGTGTAAAAACATGTATTTGACGTTGTTGTTGTATTGTTAATTTTCTTGCAAAGCATCGAACATCTGAATGAACCATTGGACATTAATCATAAAGATAGTTTGTCTATACACTTGTCGTTTAGTATTTCCCGCGCTTTTATGTGTGTAAACCTATAAAGTGAAACAACCAATTCATATTGAAAACTTACCTTTGACAACAGACACTGGTTTGGCTGATTATGTGCAATGGGAAAAGACAATTTCAGGTCAAATGTTTTGCAGTTCAACATTACGCTTATTATACCATTAAAGTCTGTGTCTTCAACTGAACCCACCCCAGTATACCCGTCTGGGGGTAGGAAACATTTTGCAATCTGCCATTGATTGAATGCCCATTGCTCCGCTTCTGTATTCGCCCACGAAGGTTTAGAATGTCTTAGCTCTTTTATAATAAGATTGCTGATCTCGTTGCAAATGTTTTTTGGACATCGGCGATGCCCATTTGTACATCGTTTCCCACTTCTTTTGCAATATCCTTTTGTGGGACAGGGTACTAAACAGGCAACGTTACACATCGTACACATTTCCGTATCAGGCAAATTCAATTTTCTATGGGCCGAATGAAACATGTGTGTCTTTACCCTTTGCATCTCCTGATTTACAAAGTCTTTTAAACCAGATTTTAATATATTTAATGCTATACAAGCATTTAGCCAGTTGGTCTTTTCCTGGTCACTTAAAACTTCCGCGATGCTGGCCATTGTATTGTCTTGCTCAAGATCGGAAAACGTATGATCTGTTTTCACAAATGGTACGTCATTTCAGTTCACCATTGAAGCCTGAAACAACATCCAAATGCATATCATGAAAATCAATACATGTCCCGACGTTTATACAGGTACCATTCATTCAAGTAAATCATTATTTAATAATAAGCTACATTAGAAATAAAAGCATCCCATTGTATTAAGTTGGCATTAAACAGATGTCATGCGTAATAAAATTTGCAATAACACATATATGTAGTTGATTTTCACTTTATACTTTCTTTAACCCGCTAAGGGTCAACTTAAATTTAAGTTAAACGTTATCTATTCAATATTTACAATAGAACGACGAGTTCAATAGCGATATGAAAGATAACAGTATTAATGAAGTAAACATTTTAGTGTTTTTTTCAGGCACTTTGAAAAGCATAATGGTAGCTACAATCTAACATAAGAATATGTTAGAAAAGAAGAAAGTATGTGGTTACAAAATTATTTAGTATCAAAAGTTATGAAAAGCGAGGATGCAATTCATGATTAAAAAGTTTAGATTCAATAAAGTACGAGAGATTTTTGGCAGAGTAGGTTTTCAATAACAATTGATTATCGAAACTTTTCGCCAAACAATCAACGGGCGGGGCGGTCGGTAAATTGTCCATCCACAATATGCAAGAGCCAGTGTTTATAAATAATAACATATTAGGTAGTTAAAACTGTTTTGGTCGCGAAACCGTTTTATAAACTAACAGTGTCAAAACTTGGATTCAGTGATTTGATGATCAAGTCCCCTTTAGAAAATAAATACCCACACAATCTTATTAATTGAGAAAAGATTAAGTTATATTACATAAATAATACCAAAAAATGATATATATATATAGTCAATTGCATATGGTTATTGAAATTCTAATTCAACCAAATTCTTACTGTTCGGTTACACAACTTTCGATTTCAAACCGAAAATGCCCGACAATTATTTTTAAGTTATGTCTGATCTTTATGTAAATTCATATTTGTAACATCAATCCAAAGACTAAACATTATACCACAAATTCATGAAACATACTAAAACACTTACAGTACATGTTAACACACCAATAAGACTGCTTTTTATTTAAAAAAATAAAGACGGTTAACGTTAACCTTTCCGCGATCTAAGCACATTCCTTCCATAGGCGTCACACTGTACGGAAGGCCAGTTAACCCTGTTTTTTTTCGACTAACATTCAATGTTTGATGCGTGAATTAGCAATTGTTTACAGTCACGTGTTATGTTTTTGCATTTTTTTCTGTTTTCAGCTCGTAAATGGCATTTGGTAAATATCATAAGGCAAAAAACAAACACTCCTTTCGTGTGTTTATTGATTAGCAGTAAGTATCAATCTGAATATAACATTTACATATAAATTTGTGTCAAAAATATTCCAGACATATCGCAACAAGCGAAACTATATAAACTTTTACATTTAATTTATATTAATCGACAGTTGGTTATTTTTTGTAGGTATTTATAATTGAAATTAAAAATACACATTAAAAATTGACCTTGATTAGTTCCGTTTAATATTAATATTATATCCAAAGTCCAAACTGTATTAAATAAACATTATACAGTGAAAAAGCAAAATAAAAATGATCGACATGGAGAAGTACATAGTCAACAGAACTAGCAACAAGAAGGTATTGAGCATCACAGTTCTAACTATTAAGACAATAGTGAAACATTACACACAAAGCAATCGTAATTGAAAAGTGAGATGCATTCATTACAGTAATAAGTATATATATTAAGAGTAAATTATTAAGTGTCTGTTCTAAAATTCTCGGCATTACATATATACTTTCGGCAATATTTCTTAAGCTGGTACTACATATTTATTTTAGAAGCAATTCGAATTTATTTAAGGTAGACCAGTGACAGTAATAAGGTTTAAATTATTTCATTCTGAGCCGATACCCAATCACGTATAGATTACTATTTAACCCATTTATGCCTAGTGGACTCTCCCATCCTTCTAAATTGGATCAATTTATTTCCAAAATTAGGGATGTCTAGTATATTTATTTCTATATTTAGAATATTTCTTACAGAAATTCCTTTAAGCAAACAGCACAGACCCTGATGAGACACCGCATCATGCGAAGTCTCATCAGGGTCTACGCTGTTTTCCAATGCCTTTTTTCTAGTCGCTAGGAATAAATGGGCTAATACGTTACGTGAGATTAAAAAAACGTACTCGACAAATAATTGAAAATATCAGTAGTTAAAAACAGTGAACAGTTAACAAGATTGTTATTATGCAAAATAAAAGGTATTTATTGGCAATGTCAAAGGTTTGCTGTATAGATGATCCGATCATGTTAAAGCGAGCACACTCGCGTTATTATTTCTTCACATATTTTAAATAACACGGATCGAATTAAGACAGTAAACAAGTAACGCGGATCATAATCACATTCGAAATGATCTTCTATGGAAAGCATCTAAGCGCATGCCAAAGAAAACGGACGACAGCATGTGCTATCTTTAGAAATATTTTGACAATGTTTAAATGGGGGTGGATATAGTATATAAGAATAATTTTTAAAAGTCCAGTTCCTTATCTTTTGCCACTATATTATAATTTGGTGATGGATTGTGCAACTCAGGTTTCATTTACGGTATATCATTCGAAAACATGTTAGTGTAAACAAACGTTAGGTCAATAATGTTTATTTCTGTACTTGTCATTTATATTAAAAATATTACTTTACGTAAGTCGTTCAAAATATGCCTCTATGGTCAAACTCCCTTTGCCATGTTATTTATTGTCAGGAAAAAGAAAATGGACTTTTCAAATAGTTTCTCGAAGATTTAAATTTACAGTTCCTTGTGTGTAAGTAAAATCGCATCGCTCTCGCTAACCATGCTCTTTACTATTTGCTAAATGACAAATTTGGCCGGTTCCTTTTCGTCGCATTATGGTTTAATCAACTTAAATATTTCATTTTTCAAGAGTTTTCCTTTCAAATCTCCGTGAACATCTGATTGGAATATATGTTATGTCCCCCAGTCTTTACTGGGGGACATATTGTTTTTGCCCTATCTGTTGGTTTGTTGGTTTGTTTGCTTAAAACTTTAACATTGGCCATAACTTTTGCAATATTGAAGATAGCAACTTGATATTTGGCATGCATGTGTATCTCATGGAGCTGTATATTTTGAGTGGTGAAAGGTCAAAGTCAAGGTCGTCCTTCAAGGTCAAAATGTCAAATATATGGGGACATAGTGATTTACAAACACATCTTGTTATTGAATGAGCACGACCTCGATAATATAAACAGCATGTTTAACATATTATGACAATGTGAATGTTATATTAAAGGGATCTTTTCACGTTTTGGTAAATTGACAAAATTGAAAAAAGTTGTTTCACATTCGCAAATTTTCGTTTTAGTTATGATATTTGTGAGGAAACAGTAATACTGAACATTTACCATGGTCTAATAAAGCCATTTTATGCATTTTTGACGATTTAAAAACCTGAAAATTATAAAGCGTTGCAACACGAAACGATTAAATAATTTGAAGAGTTCTGTTGTTGTCGTTTAATTTTGTGAAACTACGAAGATTACTTATATAAAGTATAAAATACATCTTTTATAGATACTTGGCAGGATGGCCGAGCGGTCAAATTGTTTTTTACTCCAGGACTCCGGGGGTCACTGGTTCGAGCCCGACTGCGGGCTTTTTTTTCTCTTTTTTAAATTTTATTCTTGATTTTTTTACTGGAGCTTTTTATATCCAATGTTTACATTTATCAATATAAAGCATTTAATGACAAACTTCAAAACAAGCCAAAATCTATGAAAAGGCCCCTTTAAAGGTTATGGCAGACTTATGGTCATAATCACAAGTGCGTTTTATTTTGTTCTCTTCATAAGTAAAAGCCACAATAATGGTAGCATTGTTTATTTCGAGCATATTTGATACTGTTTAACATAGTATCGGCATATTAAATAATTATCATAATAATAATGCGATGTTTATGCAAACAATTGAAAGGAAATAAAGTAAAATGTTCAAATGCTTATCGAAAATTCAACCGGGAGAAATGTGTGCGTCCTAAGTCAGTTGAAGAGAAATGTATACAATTGAAAGATTGTTGAAGCCCACACACATTTTGAACAGTTATGTATTGTTCATAATATGCGAGTCATATAGGTCCGATTAAAACTACTATGGCATAAAAAAAACAACCAACACAGTATTGATATTGAAAAAGGGCATTTATTACAAATGCCATAAAAGTAAGGGCGTTTAAAACTGAATGCCCTAAAACAATGAATGTAATACATACAAAAGAGTGTATAAAATATGTACATTTATTAAAAAAACAAAACATATTGGTAAATGTAAACATACAAATTATGTACAGAATGCCATAATGGGCGATAGAGAACCGCCTGTAAACATACATGGCACGAATGAAATGAGAATACTGTGTGATAAAAAACCTAAAATGATATGTGGCGGAGGTAGGGGAGGTGGTGGTTTTGAAGCGTAAGCTTGGCGGTGCAACTGCACACGCCGAAATGTTACTGA
This sequence comes from Dreissena polymorpha, assembly GCF_020536995.1. NCBI lineage: Eukaryota > Metazoa > Mollusca > Bivalvia > Myida > Dreissenidae > Dreissena > Dreissena polymorpha. The sequence continues at coordinate 84,378,299 of NC_068361.1, read as the reverse complement.
AAAAAAAATGGAAGCATTTTGATTGGATTAACAGATCACATGACTTTTACCTATACAATGATTGGCTGATGCCTAAGCGTGCAAGGTTACACTGCACTTAATTAGCATGTTAACAAATGTATTGAGGATAACTTCTACTAAACAAGAAAAATTATTACAATGGCATACAAAACTTTATGTGTGCAGAAACTTGGTTATATATTCTATATAAGACAATACCAAACTATAATAAATTGTATTCGGCTAATTAATACGGGGCTGGGGTTGATAATCCAGGAAACTGGCCTGTCATTAGTAAAAATAACACCCACAAACAACATTAAACTCAATATACGACATTAAACTAAATATATTTAACTGTAATGTTGTTAAAAAATAGCTTGGTGAAATACATTATTTTTTACGAGAAAAAATATTGTTAGTATTAATAAGAAAATAGAACCATTTGAAAACAGTCAGAAAAGTTAGATAGGAAAATTGGCAAAATATACGACCATACAATGACATCAAATAGGTGAATTAATTAGTATACAACATTTACATTCAGTCGCTTACAAGTACAATTGATAGTCGAAAAAAAACAATGCCGTTTATCAACATACTGTGCCTTTATAGATTTCAGAAAGGCGTTCGACTCCATTATAGAGACTTACTATTTGTAAAATTGTCAAAATTTGGTTTCCATAGTAAGTTAATAAATGCTGTAAAATCTATTTATCAAAATGTTTTGTATTCTGTTAAATTGAATGGCTTAAACAATGATTAGTTTACTATTAAAACTCGCTTAAAGCAGGGCTGTTTGTTGCCGCCATTACTATTCAATCTATACATAAATGAGATTGCTTTGAAACTGAAAGCTGTTGGAAAAGGAGTGTATATTGATGGCGAAAATGTACCAATTCTCCTTTATGCGGATGATATAGTACTTATTGCCGAGAATGAGCATGACTTACAAAATATGTTAAATATTCTTAATACATGGTCTTCAAACAGCATGAATGTAAATCCTGCAAAATCAAATATTGTACACTTTCGTAATCCATCTGTAGAACGTTCAAACTTTGTGTTTAAAATTGATGACACTCAACTAAACTATGTAACACAATATAAATATATTGGTCTTGTGTTAAATGAGCACTTAGATTATTATATTTCTGCAAGAACTGTTGCTGAATCTGCTAAAAGAGCTTTAGGAATGTTGATCGCTAAAACAAAGCCATTTTGGGGTATTCCGTATGAAGCGTTTTCAAAATTGTACGAGTGAACAGTTGTTCCAGGGATGGAGGGAGATTGGTAGACAAAGTAAACGATGGGGGAAAGACATCTCGGAATGGACAAGGTTGAGTCTTAGCGAAGCCTTGATACTGTCCGAAAGAGGGGAGGAATGGAGAGAGCTGGTTGCCAGGTCACCTGTGGTGCCCAAACGGTCACCCAGACTAAGGATTAGGTGAGGTGAGGTTAGAACGCAGTGCTAATGTTCGGCTGCTATGGTCAGTCTGACTTTTATTTTATTACATTTTATAACAGGCATAACAACTTCAATCTTCATGCTACTTAGTTAACATGTTTATCTTAAAAAAATGCAGGCAAAGATTGAAACTGATTCATGTATGTCTTAAATAGGTCACCATGTCAAATTTTAAAACGACCGTCTTACCATTTTGAAAGCCACACGTATATTTTGACAAAATATAGGCTAAGTTCGAATCTGGGTCTGTTTGGTCTTTCGGATCCATATATTGACCAACCGATCAAATCTTAGAACGACAATATAACCACTCTGGATGCAACATTTATCACTCAATATTTATGAAACATATCCAGAATGCTTATATCAATGACATTTACGAATCTCGGTCAAGTGGGGTCAACATTTTTCTACATGTAATTTATAAAACAATAGATGTACCCAAGTGAACACTTAAGGGCCATAATGGCTATCTTGTGATGTTTAATTCGTGTTATATGCATTGTCCTGTATCATGTAGGCCAAGGGTCACTTTCTTTAGATAAAACACGAGCAAGAGTTAATATGTGATTCTCTTTTGATAATAAGTAGATAGAAATATGCGCGGCTGGCTCATCTCGATTTTTAACCATGAATATGGTTGAATTTAGTTTTTAACCATGAATATGGTTGAATTTAGTTTTTAACCATCTAGTGCTTGAATTTGGTTTTAACCATCTCGTGGTTGAATTTAGTTTTTAACCATCTCGTGGTTGAATTTGGTTTTAACCATCTCGTGGTTGAATTTAGTTTTTAACCATCTCGTGGTTGAATTTGGTTTTAACCATCTCGTGGTTGAATTTAGTTTTAACCATCTCATGGTTGAATTTTATTTTAACCACGTTTATGTAATTATGTTCATTTATGATTGCTTAACTACGTTATGGTCGAATTTTAATTTCAAGAAATTCAACCAAATTAAAGCCACACTTGAACCATGAATCGCGAAATACATGAAAATTCAATTTTCTTATTATCGTGACGGGGCGGCTGGAGGACTTTCGACCGTTTAGGCCTATGCAAAATATTCTCCTTTTATATGTTTAATTTCAAAGTCTAGGTAAACAATGTCGTTTGTTTTGATCATTCCGAGTAAGAATGCCGTGGTAATCTAGAAAATATATTATATATTCCAGTTCCACAGAAAGGTCAAGCTCTCCCTTAGATATTCGCCTATCGACTTTCGACCTTGAAGAAACGTGTTTAAACCCTCCCACCCTCCATTAGCTTCAACCCACGGAGTAACATTCTGTTTAAGCCATATCTCCGTAAACTCTGAAAACTCTGGGTCGTAGTTGGATTTTTTAACCATCTGCTGTTGAAAGGTATACATAGTTAAGATTCTCCCCCAGTTAAGATCTGGTAGCATCTCATTCGCAATTAGTACACATACTGTTTTGCATACCGGAACGGTATTAACCACATTAAAGATAGCCTTGCTGTACTTGTTATTCTGTAACTTTAAAAGACCTTTTTGTAAATAAATATTCATGGTTTGTTTTGTTTATCATATTTTTTAATATTTAACCATAACGATCACGAGGCTCTTGACAGGATAGGTCGCACGTTACGACGGGTTAGGAAGTTTTATATTACAAAAAAATTGAATTGACTTAAGTATTTTTTTACTATATATAAAATTGATAACACAACGGTACAAGAGTTGATTCAACGGCGTATTCAGCAAATTGAAAATCCACCACCACAAGATGAGCATGCAAATACAAGATTTTTAAAAGATTTAAAATTTGCACAAAACACATTTAATAGAATACAATTCAAAAGTCGTAAACCTGTTAAAAACAGTTTTATGTATGATCATCGTATTTTGGATTTAGTAGATTATAAAACGGTTTAAGGTTCATTTCCAAACCCAAACTGGGTTTGAAAATGACTATTACAAGTCTATTAGGCTTTTATTGTCAACCCATGAATTAAACGATTCGGGATAACCGAGCCACTTGACTAACGACTTGTTTTCGCGTTTTCGAATAACTTTTTCAATTCTATATACTTCTTGACTTGTCTTTTGTAGTTCTTGTTCATAAAACGTAACCTGTATTTCCTCACCATTATAATCAGTGATTTTATACGTTGGTGGATCCGTATATTGAACTTGTGACACTGTAAACACTTCCTCAGTCCATCTAGGCGTATATCTTTTTCAAATATTCCCTTTTTCTTAGTGATTCTCACCTTATCGCCGTCTTTAAATATTGGCTTACCGTACTTTTGAGGGTGTTTGGAGTACAAATTGAACCAAACTACGCTTCCGTTTTTTATGACTAGCATCAACAGGTGTCAGTTTGATTGATGAATGCTTTGTGTTGTTATAATCATTTACCATTTCATCTAAGACATCGATATATTTTCTGGTAGAGGTGGCTGAAAAATATTTGAACATCTTTTCCTTCATTGTTCTGTTCCACCGCTCTACCACGGAACTTTTCTCTTCGTTTTCTGTGGAATACAACTCGACTCCCAACGCCATTACATTTTTATTGTAGAACTCTTTTCCTTTATCGACCCACAACTTTTGGGGTTGCCTTTCCTTTAATATTTTGTGAGATGCTTCTGCAACCTCAACTCCGGTTTTACTCTTAAATGGAACAATCCATCCATGTTTTGAAAATACATCTATTACTGTTAGCAAGTATTTTACACCATTATTAAACTTAGCAAAAGCTTGCATGTCTACTTAATCAAAAGCCCATATTTTATCAACGCCATGGGCAACGACTATTCTTTTTCTAAAACGTTTTACAACGGGTCTGTGCAGTTCGTCTGCGAGCTGATCAGTCCATTTTAGTTCTTTAGCCACGACTTTTTTCCCCTTATAACCTAACCCACACTTTGCCTTGGTAGATATTATTGGCTTTATTATACTACGCTCAATTCTTTCACGGACCGTTGGGTCTTTAATAGCATCCATTTGTTCAAGCATAATTTTATCAGCTGCGTTCTTGATTTAATTATTATTATTTTATTATTTAGCAGTCACATAAACAACCAAGCAATGTAAGATGGAATTTTTACACCCATTATTGCTGCTTCTTCCTGTATTGCGCGATGATTATCTGAAATATTAACTTAATGACGCTATATTCTTAAATCTTTTTCTATAAAGAAGGAATGTAGTTGACACTTGTTTGTAGTTTCGTTTGATCGTTCGTCAAAAAGTTGCTCTGGTATCTTCAATACCATTGAGTAATTAAATTGTAATTAAATTGAATGCGTTTTAATTCCCTTTTATTATTGTTTAATTTGAGTTACAATGCTATGACGTTAAATTTTATTTACACTTAAATGTATTATGAATATTGCTTGGCCAAGTGCGAGGTTGAGCGCTCTATAACCGGTTTAAACCCCCAATGCTTTGCATTGACCGTTCCAAGGCGGTGACCCCAGCTTTATTCATATTTTGTGTTTATGTTGGTTTGTATTGTGCTGTATTGTGCTGTTTTGTACTGTTTTGGCAATCGGTCACTTGCCTTAAATAAAGGACCAACTAATTGTTTATAATGAGAATTCAATACTGCTCCAGCAGCTGGAGTTTCACTTCTTTATATTGCTGTATCTGGAAAGTGTTGGTAAGCTAAATCATGATGGTAGGCAGCATTATCAACTCGATCAACTGGTTTACTCCAGTCTTTATAAGCACCAGTTGAAGTTAATCGTTCGTTTAACTTAGTTCCAGATCCTGCAAAGTTCATTCCTAAAATATGCATTTCACCGGGAAATTTAGCCCACGGAAGCTTTACTTTACTAGTTACCGAATTAAACGACGAAACTAAGTCTCCTTCAGTTTTAGTATGCATTTTTACAAACTGTGTTTTAACACAACCGCAAACGACGCACTTTCCGCGAAGCATTGGTTTATTGTATTTACTTACAACATTTTGCACATCAACTGTTTCAGTTTTGCTTTTGCACTTTACGCAAACATTTTTAAATGAAATAATAATTTATATTTAAAATGGAAGTTACAGATCTTTCGTGGAATGATGGTATTTCAAAAAGATGCAACAGTAGACTTTTACCGAGATCAATACGAGGTCTTATTATTGGAAAAATGCTGATGCGGAAAAACTATACTATTGTTAAACCCTTTACTACGACCAGGATGGTTAGACTACAACAAGTTGCAAGTTTTTGGCAAGTCGCCATTTCAGCCGGAGTACAGAATTGTTAAGAAAGCGTTTGAAGAAAAGCTGCCTAAAGAAGAGATTCTGAAATTGTCTGCCGAACAAGACTATATAATAGAGAATGACGTTTCACCAGCTCTTTTAGTTGAAGAAATGGCTAAATGTTTAGATAGGCCAGCTGATATTGAATGTAATTTTTTTGAAACGTCTGATTATGTACCTGATCCTAGAGACTTGAGTATCTCTAAAAAGAATTTAATGATTTTTGACGACCTTCAGTTGGAAAAACAAAACAAATGTGAAACTTATTACATAAGAGGACGCCACAGCAATGTAGACTGCTTTTATCTCGCACAAAACTTCTTTAAACTTCCAAGACAAACAATAAGTGAAAATGCAATCTTTATTTGTTTGTTCCCACAGGACATGAAAAATATTAATCACATCTACAACGATCACGTTTTAACTGATATGCTTCAAGAAGAATTTAGAAATTTTTGTAAAGTAGCCTGGGACCGTCCTCATGGATTTGCTGTTATAGATCTTACTAGTAAAAAAAATAATGGTAAGTATAGATCAGGATTTGACTATTTTTACATACCTCACTAATCTTACTTTCTATATAAAAATGGAAACAAGAGTGCTCGAGGACATGTTATCAGAATTAAAACAAATAAGGATTAATACAAGTCCGAAGAATTATTTTCACATTATATTGAAAGGAAATAGAGTTCGAATTTGTACTTCATTAAGTCCAACAATTCAACTAGATGTAGACAAAAAATATGAAATGGCCTAAGTTTATTTGGAGACCTACTATTCATTTCCAAATATAGACTCTTTAAACAATAATTTTCGCTATAGTTCTGTCAACGAAGAAAAATGGTTTGATATAAATATTCCCGAAGGTCCATACGAAGTTGATGATATTAACGATTACGTCCAACGAATAATGATGGAAAATAAGCATTAAAACTCTGTCTCGGACGAGTACGCTGTAACGCTAGAGTCAAACGACAGCACACTTAAAACAGTACTAAAAATAGCAACATATTATAAAATAGACTTGACACCTGCAAACTCTATCAGAACGGTATTGGGGTTTAATGCAGAAGTATACGCATCAGGATATCACGAGTCGGAAAATATTGTAAATATATTAAGTATTAGTAGCCTGAGAGTAACTTGTGATATAATTAACTCATCATATGTTAACAATTCGACTGACAACGTTATATATAGTTTTTGTTCCATCAGTCGGACCCGGGTATAAAATTATGGAAACAACAGTTAATTTGGTTTATTTACCTGTTAATTTATCGACAATTTCGTCAATTGAGACAAAACTCACTGATCAAAACGGGAAACTTGTTAAATTTGCGTGGTGAAGATCTTTCGTTAAGATTTCATATAAGAGAAAAGTAAAAATTAATTAAATCCTATATAAAATGAGTCGTTACGAGCATGTAAAAGTAAATGTTAGCGAAGGTCAGAGGGAAGAAATTAAAAAAGCTATTCTAGAAGGAGAGGCAGTGTCTATCCGTTTATCACATAAGGATATATCCGGAGAAGATGTGTGAGCCCTCACTCAAGCACAGATCAACAAAATAACAAAAGCGTACCAAAGTGGAAAAGGAGTGACGATTAAAATGTCAAAAACACAAATAGAACACAATGCAAAAGTTGAAGGGGGATTTATTGGAGCTATTTTGCCGATGTTGGCAACCGCGGGTAAATTTCTTATGTCAAGCGTTTTACCAGGACTTGCAACCGGCTTACTAACCGGCGTAGGAGCCGCAGCCGGTAGTAAAGTTTTTAACAAAATTAGTGGATCAGGTGTTATGTATTTAAAGACAAACGGAAGAGGTTGTAAAGTAGCACACGCAGGTAAAGGATTGTATTTAGTTCCGTGAAGAAAGGTAGTTCGTTAGGAGAGGGGCTGTATCTTAAATCTGGAAAAGGAATGTACATGATAACAGGAACAGGATTGCTACTAGGACCAAATTCACCATTTAGCAGTATTCCAATATTAGGGATGCTTCTATAAAAATATTAACATATATAAAAATTCAAAGATATAGTATGCCAATTCACAAGTTTATCCACAAGTCTAAACGATCACCACCAGCGTCAGTTAAATGGTTACCTCACGAGAATCTTGCACATCCTGCAGAACCACTGTATGGTAAGTGGAACATTTTTTCGCAACAATCGCTCACTATTCAACCGAAAGCAGCACGAACTTTTGCATTAGGAATAGGTGTACAACTAAGAGACGGCGTTTGTTCTGTATCGCTCAGACAAAGTTTGAAGAAAAACAGATGTAGTTTACAAGATGGAACTATTGCTGAATCTGTTGACGACATAATTGTTACAATTTAAAATAACTCAGACTCTGCAGTAGATATTGATGAAGGTGAATCGTTATGTTTTGTTACACATCAGTCGTTTAAAAAAATATTTTTTAAAATATAAAAATGGAGTTCAAAGATTCTAAATGTAACGCATACGATACGTATGCCAGTGACGCTAAACTATATCCATCTCTACCACTAGTTGTTGTTCCGTCGGCTCCCAAACTGATTAGAGTTAAAGGAAGTGCTCAGTCATACAGACTTCAAAAGATTAACGAAATTCAGAAAGAAATTGCCGCAGAAAGAGACAAGCGTGCAAACGTGTCTAAAAAGTATCACAGAGCAGTGCGAATTGTAGCAGGAGTAGACAACGCTTTTGTTCTTTCTTCAATGGTGTTAAGTGCTACGGGGATAGGAGTATTGAGTACAATCATTGCAGCGCCAGTTGCGATAGCAATGGAAGGTGCTGCCCTGGGTTTAGGGCTATTGTATATCGTTGGAAGACAAAACAATAAACAACTATCAATGAAAGCTGAAAAACACGAAAAAATTAAAACACTCGCAGATGCAAAGTTGAATACAATAAGTGATCTTATATCAAAGGCGTTAGCATACGATCAAATTTCTGATGAAGAATACTTACTGATTCTAAGTGAGCTAGATAAATTCAATCAAATGAAAGAAGAAATAAGATCTAAAATACGAGTAGGTATAGACGAGGAAACAAAACAGTCTCTTACTGCAAAAGGACGTGAAGATGCAATTTTATCGTTTCAAAACATGTTTAGAAAAAAAAAAGACGAACACCTCTCAATCAACGTATAACGTCTAAAATGACGTCTCAAATCACGTCTAAAATCACGTCAAAAATCACGTCAAAAATCACGTCTAAAATCACGTCTAAAAACATTATTATTTCTATTTAAAAATGTCGTTTTTTAAGATAACAAATCCGGAAAAAAGAGACTCCATGGTGCATGAGTATCTTATGTTAAGACATAAAATTCGTCAAGACTCTTTATCTGAAAAGCTAGGAGACATTGATCAACGCAGAGAACTAACAAAACTTTACAAACCTATCACCGATTCGCAAAGAGAGTTATAAGAAGCAACGTCAAGTGCGATACAAGCACTGCCAGCAGCATTAGCAGCTACAACACCTAATGCCATTACTTTCCCTCAATACCCAAGCATACAAGCAGAAGAGGATAAAAGACCGAAAGAAACATTAATAGAACTAGGTTCAATAGCAACTGAATACTTGAGATCGATGGCAGGCAAACAATTAACCGATAAAACATTTGGACTGTATGATAAAGGTGGCGCTTTTTGTATTGGAGATTCAGAGGGTAAACTATCTGAAGATGATATAATTGTTGAAGAAACAAAATATAATGGAACCCTAGGACTTTGGGAGCTAATAACATCGAAATATCCTGATTCCGATAAATATACTTCACAAGACATTGACTCCTACAAAACAATTTTACTAAACACCAATGCTATTGTGAATCCTGACACGGGTAAGGTTAAATCAAGATCTGGAGAGAAGTACAGAAAAATTATTAAACCAATCTATGAAGCATATTTAAAACCTAAAAAGGCACTAAAACAACTTCATTATTCAAGAAGAAAGGAGAAGAAATAGCGTTAATGCCTTCTGATTCAAACAGACTCGTTGAAATGCTTACATTACGAGTTTATAGTTATGATGCAGGTAATACTGGAGTAAAAAATGAAATCATAGACATAGCAGATGAACTGTTGAGACAAGCGGTAATAGACAAAGAATATTATAAAAAAATAATGTTACGTATTTAAAAAATGATTGTTATACGAAGGTATATAAAAAACACGTTATTGGCTGTTCTGGAATGTTTGATACCGTCTCAAATTTCTTTAAACGAATGGTAGGTTCGACGGCTGCGAAAACTGCTGCATATGTCGCAAAAACGGTGGCATCAAAAGTGAGTAGCGCATCGAAAACAGAAATACGTAAAACAGCTATCGTAGCCGGAAAATCGGTTGTAAAAGAAGTTGGTTTAAAAGCTATTGATGTTGGAAAAATGTAGCTATAGCTAAAGCTAAAGCTTTGATTGATGGATATAATGCACCGAAAAATCGCGAAATAACGCAAGAACCGAAGGACGCGTTAGCGTCTCTCATAAATATGGGTTCTAATAAAGCAACAAACATTAACAACTTGATTGCGGGTTCCGGCATTGGGGTGAAGAGAGGTACTGCAAGGGCAAACGCAATATCAATTCAAGATCTTGTAAAAAGGTTGAACACAGGATCCGGTCTTCGTTTCGCTTAATTGTTTTTCTTTTATAATTAAAATAGCAACAATGTCGAGCGAAATATTAAATTTTACGGAAGCTGCACCTATTGACGAATCCATTGAAAAATATGAGTTTAAGGCGTATGAGCCTGTAAATGGTACGAATTTAAATTCATCGGGTACCATAACTATCGATATCGGGTTGTATGATGTATTTGCTCATCCTGCGGAATCGTACCTACTCATTGAAGGTATACTAACTAAAGTTGATGGGACTGCATAGGCAGACGGTGACGCAGTATCGTTAACAAACAATGGACTTATGCATTTGTTTTCCAATATAACGTATAAGCTATCCGATCAACAAGTATAATCGTTAAATCATCCTGGACAGGCTACGACCATGATTGGTATGCTAAAGTATACGGATGGGTTTTCAAAAGCGCAAGGACTCAATCAGCTTTGGACTAAAGATAATGCGGCAGTTATTGCAGACAACACAGGCTTTGCTATCAGGCAGGCTTACCTTATTAAGACGCCTAACCCCAAGGGAACATTCTCGTTCGTTGTTCCGCTGAAACACATTTTCGGCTTTTGCGATGACTATGACAAAATTGTGTAATGATTTAAACATACGCTCGCACTTGTTAGAAAAGCTGACAACGATGCCATCTTTCGATTGCAAGCAGCAGGTGCGGGTAAAGTAAGCCTTGATAAAATGTCATGGTTTATGCCTCAGATTTAACCTGCAGATATGGAAAAATTTCAGCTGTACAAATCCATTCAGGCAAAGGTAACAGTACCCGTCACCTTCAGGTCTAGACATTGCGAAAGTATTACAGTTCCAGAGTCTACGTCGTTCAACTGGGGACTTAGTGTTAGAACACCAACCGAAAAACCGCGATACATTTTGGTAGGATTCCAAACTGATCGCAAAAATAATCAAACAAGAAATACATCAATATCCCATCATTGCAATCTAAATAACATATATGTGACTGCTAACAATCAGCGATACCCTGAGGCTGATTACAACTGATCTTTTCCAGACCAAAAGTTCTCACGAGCTTACTATGAAGCGGCTAGATTTAGCGGAAAGTTTTATGGAATGGATCCGCTTATAACACAGAGTTACATTACACCGGTGGATTTCAAAGACCTGTTTCCAGTTATGGTGTTTGATGTCAGCAAACAAAGTGAGCGGTTAAAATATGCATCGGTAGAGATGCAAATCCAAGCGACATTCCACCAGAATGTACCAGCGGGAACAGAAGCGTACGCAGTTGTTATTTCCGACCAAATGATAAAATTTACCTCTGATGGATCTAAAATGTATATAGTGATGAAATGAAAAAATTGAATTGACTTAAGTAATTTATTTACCATTATAAAATAATGAATCGAGTTGTATTTTTGCAAAATATGTTATTCGCGGTTTGGAGAGGTGTAAGGAATCTGTGTGATTGGATATGGAGGAATAGGGATGAGGACATTATTGTAGAGGTTGTTGATGATGATGATGATGATGAGGAGGAGGAGGAGGAGGATTTTGATCGGGAACGTCAGCGATTGGAACGTTGGTGCCAGGCTAGATACCTACGAAGGATAGCCGAAGGGGTCCCTGCTGATGCAGCAGATGATGATGCTGATGGGGATTGGGAAAAATATGAGAACTATGAAGGTGATGAAGAAGATGATGAAGAAGATGATGAAGAAGATGATGAAACAGGATTACAATATCCTTATCCTAATGCAGTGTTGAATGCTATGATCGAAGCACGATTACAATATCCTAATCCTTATGCAGTGTTGAATGAATATGAGGTTTATGATGATGATGATGATGATGATGTTGATTCGGGCTTTGAGGACATTGACAACGATGACGATTATCTAGACAATGGTTGTGATAATAAAGAGGAAGATGATTAAAGGTGTTGTAGAATCGCCGAGGCAACTAAAAATGAAAACGACTTAAAGTATTTTCTTTTTTATATAAAAAATGAGATACACGAAGAAAGTGCTAATTAACATGTTAAAGGATATCAACATTACTACTACGACTTATCATAGTATAATGGAGCTAATGTTGATTGCAAAGGAGAACGGATTAGATTGGACTCGAAAGGATATTGTTATTCCAGAACCTAATGCTGATGAAAAAAGACCACGAGGTAGACCTAGACAGTTTTCGCCAAGAGTAATTGTTAAATTGACGAATGTTGAAACTGAAGAGGAAACAACCTATAATTCAAAATACAAAGCAATAAAAGCGCTTGGTTGTAATATAAACAAGATGCGTTTGTGAAACACAATATCCCCCTATATGACGTTTGACTCTGAAGGATGACCTTGACCTTGACCCTTCACCACTCAAAATGTGCAGCTCCATGAGATACACCTGCATTTCAAATATAAAATTGCTAGCTTCAATATTGCAGAAGTGACATTACATGAGCAATTTTAACCCATATATTTGACCTTGAAGGATGACCTTGACCTTGACCTTTCACCACTCAAAATGTGCAGCTCCATGAGATACACATGCATGCCAAATATAAAGTTGCTATCTTCAATATTGCAAAAGTATTCATAAAATAAGCGATTTGGGCCACATATATTTGACCTCTGACCTTGAAGGATGACCTTGACGTTGACCTTTTACCACTCAAAATGTGCAGCTCCATGAGATACACATGCATGCCAAATATCAAGTTGCTATCTTCAATATTGCAAAAGTATTCATAAAATAAGCGATTTGGGCCACATATATTTGACCTCTGACCTTGAAGGATGACCTTGACCTTGACCTTTTACCACTCAAAATGTGCAGCTCTATGAGATACACATGCATGCCAAATATCAAGTTGCTATCTTCAATATTGCAAAAGTATTCATAAAATGAGCGATTTTGGCCACATATATTTGACCTCTGACCTTGAAGGATGACCTTGACCTTGACCTTTCACCACTCAAAATGTGCAGCTCCATGAGATACACATGCATGCCAAATATCAAGTTGCTATATTCAATATAGCAAAAGCTATTGCAAAATGTTAAAGTTGGCGCAAACAGACCAACCAACAGACCAACAGACCAACCAACCAACCAACCAACAGACAGGGCAAAAACAATATGTCCCCCACTATAGTGGGGGACATAAAAAGAAAAACAACGGACAAGTGGTAAATGGAATGAGGTATGAGGTAACGTTTTTATAAGCAAAACTATATGCTTATAAAAAAATGAAAATGACTTAAGTATTTTATTTACTATATAAAATGAATACTAAAACTGTGAAAGAGTTGAAAAAAAGTCGCAAAGGATCTGGGTCTGCGCAGATATTCGCGGCTTAGAAAGCATGCGCTGATTACGTTGCTAAGCGGCAATGCATGGCTTCTCGACGATCCTGTTCCATTTATTGAAGTACCTGTTTTAAAGCCTGTTAAGGCTACAAAGCCTGTTAAGGCTAAAAAGCTTAGTATGATAAAGAGAGCGATACAAAGTAGCTTTGATTGGATTCTTAATCATACGCCAAAGCCTGTAAAGAAAGCGATAATCAAAAAGGTGGACGCTCTTAAATCGCAAGTCGAATTTATTTATAATAAATATTACAAAAACAAGTTGCGAATTATAGAAAGCAAATCCTCAATAAGAGGTTTTGCGAAGCAATACGTTGTTGATGGAGTTGAAGGAACTGATGCAATGACATTCTTAAAGTGGTGCAAGTAAGAAATTGTAAATTTCCTTAACAACACTCGTCAAATAAAAATGAATCTAGTGCTCGTGTGTGAAATGGAGCAAGTAGATATAAAAAGTGGAGAAGAAATTAAAGACGATGTGCCGTTTATATCAAAAACTGAATTAGTATTGGAGGGAACTGATGTAGACGAATTGTACAATAAAGCATCAGACAAGATTTTGGAATCCATTTCCATGTTTCAAATGAAGGGAAGCAATTGGAGACTAAAGTCCGTCATTAGACTGGAAATTAACACTGTGGTGTATAAGCCATTAAAAGGTAAATCATACATTACATTGCCGGGAAAGTTGGCTGCTAAAAAGGCAATTATTAACATGAAGAATGAAGATGACGAATGTTTCAAGTGGTGCGTCATGAGAGCATTAAATCCAGTTTTTAAAAATTCCTAAAGAATAACCGAACAATTAAAAGAACAAGCAAAGTTGCTTCATTGGGATGGTATTGAGTTTCCAGTTGCAGTGAATGAAAATGTTATAAGTAAATTCGAAAGAAAAAACAACTTTAGCATCAATATATTCGGTTATGATTCTAAAGAAAATGATATTTACCCACTAATTATCAGTAAAAAAAGTGAAAAGGTGATTGATTTGTTGTTGATTTCAGATGAAAAAACAAAGCATTATTGTTGGATAAGAAACTTTAACAGATTGTTAGCAGATCGAACCGAAACAGGTCACCACACTATGCATTATTGTAAAAGGTGCTTAACAGGACATCGAACAGTTGAGGCTCTTCAAAGACACAATGAATATTGTTCATTACACAGCACACAAAAAATAGTAATGCCAGCAGAGGGAACCGCAGAGTATTTCAAGCATAACTGTAGATCAATGAGGGTTCCGTTTGTGATATATGCAGACTTCGAATCGTTTATCGAGCCTATTAGTTCTTGTAAACCAAATCCAGCGACGTCGTTTACACACAAGTTCCAGAAGCATACGCCGAGCGCGTTTTGCTATAACGTAGTATGCTCTAATGGGTCATTGTATAGTCGAGAGCCTGTAGTGTATTCAGCTAAAAATCAAACAGATGATGTCGCGCAATTATTTGTTAACTCTGTTGAACACACCACTTAGGATATTTACAACAAGTTAAAATTTTCCGAGGAAATGATATTCACGACAGATGATAAAACTAAATACGATGCTGCAACCACATGTCATATATGCGAAGGTGCTGAAGGCGAGTTCAGATTAGAAGGCAACAATGATACCTATACAAAGGTTCGCGATCATTGTCACTTGACTGGAAAGTTTAGAGGAGCAGCACATTCAAAGTGTAAGTTAGGGTATAAAATTCCTAAATTTATTCCTGTATTACTACACAATCTTTCTGGATATGATAGTAATCTATTTATTAAAAAGTTAAGTAATGGAGGACAAATTAGCTGCATTCCAAATAACGAGGAGAAGTATATTTCGTTCTGTAAGAAGATTGTTGTTGACACGTATACAAACAAAAAAGGAAAGGAAACACTCATTTATCATGAAATAAGGTTTATCGATAGCTATAGGTTTATGCAATCGAGTTTGGATGCTTTATCAGGAAATCTTACCGATGATCAGTTTCGTGAATTGGCCAAGGTCTATAGCGGTGATGAGTTTTCACTCCACTCCTGAAACAAAAAGGAATCTTTCCATATGATTTTGTGAGCTCTGTTGAAAAACTCGAAGAAATATCACTACCCCCAAAAGAAGCATTCTACTCAATGCTCACATGTAAAGCTATTAGTAATGATGATTATGAATTAGCAAACACAGTATGGAAGGCTTTTGGCTGTAAAACAATAAGAGACTACCTTGAACTCTACATAAAGAGTGATGTCTTGCTGCTAGCCGACGTTTTCGAAAACTTCAGAGATGCTAGCAATAAATATTATAAACTAGATCCAGCATGGTATTATACAGCGCCAGGACTATCTATGGATGCGTGTCTTAAGTTGACAAAGGTAAAACTTGAGCTTATAAACGATTATGACGTGTTGCTAATGTTGAGGCATAGTATTTGAGGTGGGGTTAGTACAATTTCAACGCGTCTTGGTATTGGAAACAATAAGTATATGGGTGATGATTATGATGAAAGCAAAGACTCATCGTTTATAATTTATCAGGATGCTAACAATCTCTACGGATGCGCGTTGAGTAAGCCACTTCCAACAAGGAGGTTTAAGTGGATGAATGAAAATGAGCTCAACGATTGGAAAAACATTTCATGCACAGAATGACAGGGGTGTATTTTAGAAGTTGACTTGGAATATCCTGATGAATTACATGATCTTCATAATGACTATCCATTAGCCCCTGAAAACTTTTTCCTGAGGGATCATTAGTTAAAAAGCTTATTCCAAACTTGAACAAAAAAAACAAGTATGTAGTACATTATGAAAACTTGCAGCAGTACGAAAAGCTAGGGCTCAGAGTAACCAACATTCATAGAGGAATTAAGTTTGATGAAAGCCCTTGGTTGAAAACATATATCGACTTGAACACTGAATTGCGAACAGCTGCAACTAACAACTTTGAAGAAGACTTCTTAAAGTTGATGAACACCAGTGTGTTTGGAAAAACAATGGAGAACATCGAGAATCGTGTTGATATCCGATTGGTTACTAATCATACACAAGCGGAAAAGCTCGCTGCAAAGGTTAATTATAAACGCTGTACTATATTTGATGAGAATTTAATAGCTATACATATTAAAAGAACCAAATTATGTTATAACAAACCCATTTATCTTGGAATGTCTATTCTAGACTTAAGCAAGACAATAATGTACGAGTTCCACTATAACTAAATCAAAGCTAAATATGGAAAGAGGGCGAAGCTATTGTTTACGGACACAGACAGTCTTGTCTACGAAATTAAAACTAAAGATTTTTATGCAGACATTTCAAACGATGTTGAAAGACTGTTTGATACGAGTGAATATCCAAAAGATCACCCCTCCGGAAATAAAACTGGTGTAAACAAAAAGGTTCTCGGAATGTTCAAAGATGAGGCAGCTGGAAAACAAATAGAGGAATTTGTAGGACTCCGAGCTAAACTGTATTCGTGTAATATGTATGATGGGAAGGAAAACAAAAAGTGTAAGGGGGTAAAAAAGAGCGTTGTCGAAAACACCATTACACACAACGATTATAAGAACGCGCTGTTTTCTCGCCAAGAATTGCTAAGGTCAATGAACGTTATCAGATCATACGCGCATGAAATGTATACTGTAACGGTTAACAAAGTAGATCTAAGCGCAAATGATGATAAACGTATTTTACAAAAAGACGGTATTCACACACTGGCTTATGGAAATAAACTCCTAAGAAAAAAACAAAATATTGATAGCACTATATAAAATGAGTTTTAATACCGAAAAGTATATAAATGTTGAAGGAGTGTATAACCAAACGAACCTATATCCAATTTTTAGTTGATAGATGCTGCTAAAAAGTTAAAAATTAAAAACTTTAGGGGTGTCTATGTTCGCGATGAACTTCCGAAAAGCCCTAAAAAGGTATAATGTGGAATTCTAAATTTATGCGACTCGCGACGAAATGGTACACACTGGACTGCTTGGATCAAAAACGATCATGAAAAACTGTACTTTGACAGTTATGGGTTAGCACCGCCAGTTGAACTCGTTTGCTATATAAGGAATCCTGTGTATTATAATAGTGAAAGAGTACAGACGGATGGTGAGGTTTTTTGCGGACACCTGTGTCTTTACATTCTTAAACAATGTGAGAGCGAAAGCTTTCAACATGTAATAAACTCATTATATTAAAAAAATGTGTATATAAAAGTGTCTGTAAACATATTTGGTAAAACAAACGTCGGATCGTCGCAAAGAGTGATTTTAGGAGGTGTCACATTATCACAAGCCATTCATACGTTCTTAAGACGAGATGGTAAAAATGCAGCTGCTGAAAATATTAACATGGATTCTCACAATCTTATTGTAGCGTAATTGCGTATTGTTCGTTGATAATACACAGTAACAAACAAAGTTCATTTCTGATTTCTTTGCGTTTTATTTCTGCTTATTAACACAACACAACGTTTCCAAAATGTTTGTCAAATACAAGATACATGCGAAGCCCGCAATGGGCCCATCCCGCGAAAGCCAGCAATAATGCGACTTGTATGTTCGGCCGTTTAAGTAAGACTCCATAAATATAGATATAAACAACGAAAGCTTTGATAATTGTTATGTGTACAATTCTGATTGGCTGTGTAACGTCACGTGTCTACATGTACAATTCTGATTGGCCGTTTGTTAAGTCACGTGTCTGCAACCTAAATATACGTATGCAACGGACACCTAACGAATACATACGGAAATGACCGAAGATTGGCACATACGGTAAGCAAATATTCGTGTCCGGTAATTATAACCCGAGGCTTATGATTTGTTGATCCAGATGGCTGCCTATTTAAGATTGTATGAAATGTGGTACAAATTTCGATCATTATATAAATCCAACAATGCCCCAAATGTGCGTTTTGTGTGCGTTATGTTACACAACTTTCCCCCTTAATTTGATTTTTTTATATTTTATGATTTAAAAAAATCTTTTAAAATTTTACTATTGAATAACTAATTAAATAACAAAAACTACATTCATATAAACACACTCAAATGATGGAAAATATGCGGATAACAATATAATTTCCTTGACAAGCATCTCTGCTGAAATAAATAACATTAGTAATTGATATACAATTTAAATGTCAATCGAAATGTTGTGTAGAACATCATATGTTGATCGTTGGCCATCTGTACATCTGATGTCGTCCATGTTGTCTTGAAGTTGTAGCTCGCGGCGAATACGATGTTTCATTGAAGTCATTGCCGCCGTCATGAAGATAAGCCGATTGTGGATTCGCCCGTGGCAATTGGAATGCGTTTGTTGATTCAGCTCTGCTTTCCGATGTTTAACTTGCGTCGTCGATTGTCATTTCCGTTGTATTCATCGTTGTTGTTGTTTTCGTTGTCGTTTGTACTTTTGTTGATGGTCCCAGCGTCTTCATTTCTCTCGGGACATTAAGATCTTCTATTGGCCATAATGCTCACGAGGTATTAACTATAGCAGTGTTCTCCTTGATGTCTTAGGCCTCGGAAGTATCATTCCAAATGCGTTATCTACGCACGTCAAACAGTTGAACGGCTGCATCTACTCTATAGTGTTTAACGTCACAAGTATTGTGTCCAGTGTTGCGTCACTTGTTGTCCTTCGAAATCTTCTGGCGTTGGTCTTCTTTTAGCGATAGAACCAGGTATTCACTTTGAGAGTAAACGCCGTGATGTTCCATTCTAATTATGTTGTTTGTTTCTTCTATTCGTTGTGGAAGGCGTTGTCTCGCGAAGTCGCTCTTCTTCGGCGTTGTCTTCAAATCTCGATATTTTTATCTGCGTCGTGGTGATACAAGTATCAGTTGTTCAGAATCATGGCAAACATTTATAAATATCCCCTTAGTTATTGTTAAATATCGTCATGACAACTTACTGTGATATCTTATTCAAAAAAAATAAATTCTTTACAACGAAAAAATATTAGTCAATTCCTCAAAACATACTTCGGATAAGTACATGACAGTTTGACATCTGACAAGCCATTTACTTGATATGACTTGTGTACCGCCTTAGGCATAATCATTTTACGCACGTGCAGCCGGTAAATTTTGACAGGCGCGCGCCACTTTATTGACCTAGAGTAATGGGTAATGATAGACGTACCTGTTCATATCATGGTTTCATAAACCTCATCTTTATCACTATAGTTTTGCCGTTGGGCATAGATTTATTGACATGTTTGACCTGTGCACTTGTAAGAATGCGCAAATATGACAAGGCAGACTTTTATATATATGCATTCATAATATAAGAACACGTATCGGTATACTTCAAAATTCAGGTCTTTGCTCCTAATCGAACTACTCAAATAATTCTTATGCGACATCGCATCTTCTGTCCATAGCGTAATTTGCTTCGATGGCACAGGGATAGATTCTCTTACTCATGAGGACGCTAAGGTTATCAGAACCTGGGGCTCGGTATGTCCGAACGCTGATCAGTCAGCCGTGCTCATAAAATATAATTGTAACCCTTAAACAATTATATTAGAAATTTAATGCGTACATATCGTTATATTTTAACTGCGCTATACGCGTCAGATCGCATTAAATTCTTACTTTAAATTACTCAAGACCTTCAATATTACCGATATCCTACATATATTTGCAATCAACACAATGACGTATATACATATTTACATAATATTTTTTTTAAGTGTCTGCCCTATTCATATTCGCAATTACCATTACTGTTCTTATTTCCTATTTCTTTCTTTTACAACTCTGAAACTATTTTTAAATTTTCAAATAATTTTATTTATTCGTCCTCTTTAATTTTCTTTATCATTCTAATAAACAAAACCCGCCTTATTTTCTTTATTAAAATAATAAACAAAACTGTTTTGAATACTCTTATTTTTCTCGTACATTTTAATTTAATGAAAATTTACAAACATTCTAACAATTTAAAATGTATTGGTATGCAAAAAAACCCATATGTCCGTACATAATCCTATATTCTAACAATACCAAAAATATATATAAAAATTCTTTAAATACTCCCTGTGTGTACACCTTTAATTTAATGATTTCCATAACTCATAAAAATAATGTAAAACTAAAATATCTCTTTTTATTCTCGATTCACCGCTATTTATAAAAATGTACCGATAAATGCAAAATTGGCATGATTTTTATATTTGCAAAATTTGTTCATACATAATTTATTATCATCATTATTATGTTTAACATCTAACTACATAAAATTCTTTAAAACAATTCTTAAAAATTTCGTTGTCATGACGCCTTTTACTTTCATTTTCTACTTTATAAATTTTGAAATTCCCTCTCCAAGTTTGCCATAATTGTTTTAAACAACTGACCTGAATTCATGTCGCGTTGTGGTTGTGATGTTTTCATTTTTTCGGCACGTGATCGCACTTGTGATCGTACTTCGGTCGTATCCATGGTACACGGCTCCATAAAATGTACTGTGTAGCGTAATTGCGTATTGTTCGTTGATATCACACAGTAACAAACAAAGTTCATTTCTGATTTCTTTGCGTTTTATTTCTGCTTATTAACACAACACAACGTTTCCAAAATGTTTGTCAAATACAAGATACATGCGAAGCCCGCAATGGGCCCATCCCGCGAAAGCCAGCAATAATGCGACTTGTATGTTCGGCCGTTTAAGTAAGACTCCATAAATATAGATATAAACAACGAAAGCTTTGATAATTGTTATGTGTACAATTCTGATTGGCTGTGTAACGTCACGTGTCTACATGTACAATTCTGATTGGCCGTTTGTTAAGTCACGTGTCTGCAACCTAAATATACGTATGCAACGGACACCTAACGAATACATACGGAAATGACCGAAGATTGGCACATACGGTAAGCAAATATTCGTGTCCGGTAATTATAACCCGAGGCTAATGATTTGTTGATCCAGATGGCTGCCTATTTAAGATTGTATGAAATGTGGTACAAATTTCGATCATTATATAAATCCAACAATGCCCCAAATGTGCGTTTTGTGTGCGTTATGTTACACAATCAATGTATTGGATCCTGCTAATGCTCAAGACGCTGCAACAAAAAATCATGTTGATAATCGAACAGTTTCAAAGTCTGGAGATACTATGACTGGTGATTTAAACATGGGTGGTATGATGGTTAAAGGATTACCTGTTCATTATCCTACATTGTACAGTGGAAATGAAGCACCCAGTTGGTCACAAGTCACTAGTTTAGTGAATGAAGCAACTACTAATAATAAACAGTATATAGATGATCAAGATGCTGTTACTAAATATTATGCTTATTATTTAACTAAAAAATGTTATTCGGGTTATGTTCCAATTTTGGAGGAGAATATTAGTAGAATTGGATTTGTAACAACTGCAAGTTCAGTTACTGATGATAAATTTTGAGCATACGGTGCATTTAATAGTCTTAACGATGATGGGTCTAATGGAAGCTGGGCTACACCTTCAAAAACTGGTTGGCTTCAAATTAAATGTCCTGAACCCGTGTCAATTTGGAGAGTGGCGTTAAAAGCTAGAGCTATAGATGGTAAAAATATAACTGGATGGACTATTAGTGGAAGCCTTCATGGACAAGAATTTGAACCACTGTTGACATCTACAACTAAATTGTTTGGATCTGCTAATGCTCCTTTGTTTTTCGATATTTCAACTACTACAGCATACCAGTATTATAGACTCAATATAACAGCAAGTTCTGGAGCCGGAGATCTTGGAGTTCAAGTTATGCAGTTGTATGTTTTATCAACCTGAGTTAAGAGTATCAAACTCTAATATAAAAAATAAGATTTTATCCGTTTTTTCTAGAATGTAGTAAGCGTGAAACTGATACGGAAAATAAGAGGTATTTGGTACTTCTTGGTTTTGGAAAAATGTGGTATGATTATTGACAAAGACGATGGAACGTCTACTTTATTAAAATTTAATAAAACGTTTAAAATACCAAAAACATACAGCGTCCAACTGCATGATGAACTTAATCAAATGCTCTGGACTAAAAACGATGAGTTTGAAAAGATGGAAGCAACCATTAAAGTGTCAATAAAACAGTGGAACAACGTTACAAAACGGGAACAACTTAGGTTGATTGACAAATACGTGTTAAAATTAAAGTGTGATATGGAGGAAAAAAATATCGCAAAGGTGCTATTACCACGGCATTCTTCCTCGGAATGATCAAACCAAACGACATTGTTTACCTAGACTTTGAAATGAAACATATAAAAGGAGAATATTTTGCATAGGCCTAAACGGTCGAAAGTCCTCCAGCCGCCCCGTAACGATAATAAGAAAATTGAATTTTCATGTATTTCGCGATTCATTGTTCAGGTGTTGCTTTAATTTGGTTGAATTTTTGAAATTAAAATTCAACCATAACGAAGTTAAGCAATCATAAACGACCATAATTACATAAACGTGGTTAAAATAAAATTCAACCACGAGATGGTTAAAACTAAATGCAACCACGAGATGGTTAAAACCAAATTCAACCACGAGATGGTTAAAAACTAAATTCAACCACGAGATGGTTAAAACCAAATTCAACCACGAGATGGTTAAAAACTAAATTCAACCACGAGATGGTTAAAACCAAATTCAACCACAAGATGGTTAAAAACTAAATTCAACCACGAGATGGTTTAAACCAAATTCAACCACTAGATGGTTAAAAACTAAATTCAACCACTAGATGGTTAAAAGCTAAATTCAACCATATTCATGGTTAAAAATCGAGATGAGCCAGCCGCGCATATTTCTATCAACTATAATATTTCCTTAGTTTCATTATTCGTATGTTAAAGTCAATAAACACTGTACTAAATGTGTTCATTTATGCTACTGGTTTATAAACTGGCCACGCCGCATGGGTTACACGATAGGAGTAAATAGTAAATAACTTTAAACAATCTTTTTCTTTGAAAGGATCAGGAGTTACATATTTGGTGTCTATCATCGACGAGTAGTCCTCTACTTAGTTTGTTCAAATTATGTCCCTGTTGTCAAAACTGGCCTCCCCATTGGGGTCACATGTTAATATATAGACTGTGGTACATCACAAAGGTTCTTCTTATTATACACCTGAGTTCGAAATGATCACGGCCATAAGACAGATACTAGTAAGCGAGCTAGGGCTGTCTTGGCCCTTTTGTTTGAAAAATATTTTAAGTTTTATATTGTTAGTCATATTAGTAAGATTCAATAACCTAAGCACGTTTTCCAGGTAGAACAGTATTCTTATGCTTAATTAAAAAAAATGTGTTACGGGATAAAGGATATTAGTATTTCATAATATATAAGAAAATAATTGATTTGGTACTTGATATATTTTTAAGACGTTGTATTTCTGTCCGGTGCAATAAAAGTTTTAACACTGATTAAAAAAGTAATACATCACCTTATAGAAAACAAAACAAGTAAGTTTACCTGTATAGTATTACCAGTATAATTTGATAATCTTTGTTTTAATAATAAGTCGTGTGTATTATTTGGAGATTAAAATTTAGTTTCGCAAAGAGTGTTTCTGTTAAACAACACAACAACTTTTGAACTACGCAGTAAAAAGACCCGATTCCGAATGTAACATGAAGTGTCGAGTGGGAAATGAGATGCACGGAAGACCTTGAAATATTAGCGTTTACGATTTCGTCAGCGACATCCGCATTCGTAATCTTTAAGCACAAATATTACCATGTAAACATTAACCGTCAGACACACGTTTCGAGCAAAAATTTTGATGTGATGCAAACTTCTGATTCTTGTTTGTAACTTTATTTACAGGGGCTGTAAACCAAATATTAAAGAATGCACTCTACAGTTTGAGTATTGTGTCTTATATCAGCCGGGTAAACTTCGCCTCCTGGAGAAGGCAGAGATGGTACCGAAGCAACGTTGTACGAGCTGATAATAACAGCCCGAAGGACACGCTGCGCTTCTTGAAAACTTTTTTATTAGTTATATAGAACATTATTTACTATCCCTCTCCTATTTGCCTGATTTCAGATAAAAATGTTTGCATTAATGTTTGCTAAACAGTTGAAAAAGGGTGTATGTTTGTTCTTGAAAAAAATGAGATCGGACACTTTAACCTGACTTCAATAACACTTTTAGAATAAATACATAATTGTTACATAAATGTATGAAAATGATTAAAAAGACATAAAATGTAATCTCCAGTAAAATGTGTTTTATGTTAATATATACTTCCAATAAAAGCTTTATTCTGCGAATTAATATGCCATTATTTATCTCGCCATTGCAATTATGCTTCTTTGTCCGAAATAATTGTGTCTAGAAAAATAATAACAGCAGCCATAAACCTCACCATATATAACACGTCAGATTAAAAAAAAAGGTATGACACCGTTTCGACAATGTTCCAATGTTGACCATATACAATCACATGTATAACAAGTGTCCCCATTATACACATACGGTTTAGTCTCCCAAATGTTAATCTCAAGACATAACTATGTGGATTTTTTATTAAATAACCCGATAGTGTCCCAATCATTCCAAAGTGAAACGGCTTATTAACATGTAACAACTAGCCACTTAAACTTAGGTACGTTCAAAGTCATTACCTGTATTTATAACAATTAAAACAAATCCTGAAATATATTGTTTGATATAATACACCTTAGCAAATGCGTTCATGCATAAAACTTTAATCGTTCTCAATGTGAGTAGTATTGCAAACAATAAAAGCAATAGGTATGGTTTATTTCCTGACTTATTGTTTACATGTCAGACAATCAGCAAAGTCTCTTTAAATTAAACGCCACTTGCAATACAATTATTTAACTATATGACCCTGTATGTGGGTACACTAGAGACATAATATGCCAATTATATGCTGGTAAGTACCACATGCGCCTCAACTGTAGAAGTTTTAAATGTTTTAATATTTTAGTTCTGGTACCCTACATATGCAACAGACCATTACGATGCGAACACTTTTGATTCCAAACACCATTCACGTAAATTATTGGCGATAATATTCCCAGCTATGCACTTGAATGTATTGTTAATGTTCTTATACAATAACCATAGGGAGACGGACAGAAGGTGGCCATAAACGCGCCCAATGAGCAACGTTCTTATAATTATTGTCTGTGGCATTTTCTAGTTTGAATATTAAGTTCACGCCAAACTAACTTATTTGACATGCCTTTATGATAAAAAAATCATTATGGCACATTGCTATTTATTGCTTTTTATTTATACTCCAATTCCTTCTTCATAGCTAAATAATGGAAAAAGAACCGAAAGAATAACTGTCAGTTTCTTATTTAACAAACAAATTAAAATTAAAACTAACCCAAGTTTTCCACATTACTATAAAGATTATTGTAAATGTAAGGAAGACATTAAACATATTGATATTCAAACAATTTCTAATAAGTTTCATGAAATGATCACCCATTTCATTATAATAATTCAATATAAAGAAGTAAAACTCCAGCTGCTGGAGCAGTATTGAATTCTCATTCAAAACAATTAGTTGGTCCTTTATTTAAGGCAAGTGACCGATTGCCCAAACAGTACAAAACAGCACAATACAAACCAACATAAACACAAAATATGAATAAAGCTGGGGTCACCGCCTTGGAACGGTCAATGCAAAGCATTGGGGGTTTAAACCGGTTATAGAGCGCTCAACCACACACTTGGCCTAGCAATATTCATAATACATTTAAGTGTAAATAAAATGTAACGTCATAGCATTGTAACTCAAATCAAACAATAATAAAAGGGAATTAAAACGCATTCAATTTAATTACAATTTAATTACTCAATGGTATTGAAGATACCAGAGCAACAGAGTTACAACTTTTTGACGAACGATAAAATGAAACTACAAACAAGTGTCAACTACATTCCTTCTTTATAGAAAAAGATTTAAGAATATAGCGTCATTAAGTTAATATTTCAGATAATCATCGCGCAAATACAGGAAGAAGCAGCAATAATGGGTGTAAAAATTCCATATTACATTGCTTGGTTGTTTATGTGAATGCTAAAAATTAAATTAGTAATAATTAAATAAAAAAAGAAACGCCTATCAGAGAGAAAATATAAATAAAATTGAACGTTATAAACCCAATGACCTATGCATGTAGCTTACAACTGGAAAGTTGATCGTATGACGTCAGAAAATCCATGTACCCAGGAACAGAGAAAGAGTTATGACGTAATTGACAGGCGAAGACACAATGATGTGAAAAAAAATCCAGGGGCAGTGCTGTAAAGTAATAATAAAACTATTAATGGGGTGCTACTGCAAAATTGTACTATTAATACAACAAGTTTAGTTGATTAAATATTAAGAATCAAATATATAAAAATAGTAATTCAATTAAAGCGACATTATTGGAATCAAACAGTATATAGGTGTTTTGACAACTGAAGACAGAAATGATTTGATGTACGATTTGAGTCCAAATGTAGTTTTCATGCAGATTTGTTCATACGACACAATGACACAATTTTATTCAACAGTGAAAAATGCCTATAATGTAGTTTTCATGCAGATTTGTTCATACGACACAATGACACAATTTTATTTAACAGTGAAAAATGCCTATAATATCACTAATGATTCCAAATTTTAAGAGAAGAAAGATATAGTGAATCGAAAACCATCATACACGTGTTTTTAAGTACATAAGCATCGTATCCTTTTGATAAAAACAAGTTAATTAGATTGAAAAGTTTAATAAGAACATTTGGTTTAACATATTTTAATTTGCGGACACGCTTCAAAACATCTCCGTAAAATGATGGATTGGAGATTCCATTATTTAAATGCCATTTTAAAGAAACATTATATTTTGAAATTAAATCACCATACTTAGAGTAAAATTTAGCAAATTTAAGCCGAATACGAAACTTGCATTGTCTTACTCAAAATGTAAGTAAAATGGACCAACGTGTACCACATATTAAAGAATTTCATTGTATATGCTGTTGGAATATTAAACATAATTATTGTAATATATTTTACTAGTTTCATTTGATGATATTTGTTATTGATTAAAACTTCATGATGGTGATCAAAAAGGTCGAAACTGGATTGCGCTACTGTTCAAGCAAGCGATTGACCTCTTCAATAGGAACTCTGTCAATGTCTATAAATCGGATTGTGTACCTTCAAGTTCGTAACATATCTTCACTCGCGTATAAATACAAAAACATATCAATTTTCTTGCACAAGAACCTGAAATAGTTCTGAAGTTAAGCATACGTTTGCTGAAAAAGAAATGGATAAAACATTATATATCTCGATCCAAATTTATTCCGTCATTGAAGTAGATTTTTAAATTTAACAATATGAACTATTCAATGATAATTAACAGCTAATTTGCCGTTAAAAAAGTTCAAGGACACCATTTACAAACGTGTGATAACGCGAGCAACACGAATTGTTGGATTTACTTTGTGTAAATATTGAACTATGGAAGACTGCCCATTAAAATTGAGAGTATGTCTGATTGAAATCGATTGAAGTTGTGAGACATGTTAAAAGAATGATAAGTATGTTGCAAGTATTATGTCAATAGGTGCAATGTTTTCGTCTCTGAGCTTTTGAACCATTCGCTTACGAACAGAGTGGTATGTCAGTGGCTGACCGCCCAGCCCGCACTGCTCAGTCATGTTTTTTTTTTAATTTAGCTTTATTTGTTTCTGATTTCATAATTTTTACTTATCGAAAAATGTATTGACGCTGACAACAGTACTTTCATGTGTTACTTCTTTATTTTATTTTTATAATTATAATCAAGATAAAAATGTTATAAAATATTCTTTTCAATTCTTTAATTTCTTCAATAATAAGCTCATTTTATATGTTGTTACCTTTAACAAGCTAAATCGTCTACATGTCTTAACTTCGTTTGATCTTTAACCGGAAGTGAAAGACTAAAAAGTAGTCCGTTAGGTACATGACGTAGCAGGACAAAGCAAACTAGGCATGAACAGCTCAAGTTTATCCAACGCCCAGATTTTCCTTCGATAAAGTCATTCATTTGTAGAATAAATGTTGATATATTGATATTCGTTTATGAATTGGAAGTAAGATGCTACATAAATCCTTTTGTAACATTGAAACAAATATTGCGGGAAGTTTATACAAAATATCGATATAAATAAGAAGATTATTATTATCTTACAATGTTATTATAAAAATGGTGTTTTCATAAAACTTATTTTTGTCATAAACATAACATTTTAACTAAATTTGCTATTAAGATTGTTAAAATCTGCAACCTTAAGCAATTAAGGACTTACTTTCGAAAAATATAAAACAATTGAACTGTCTATACAACATGGTCCTGTTCGAGTGTCGGTGGTTTAAATACTGATTAATAGATGTTTAAAGATGTGAAACTGTTGCTACATGTTCGTGAATTTTATTAAACAATTGTATTAAAAACCGAAAGTTTATATATGTGGACCAATAAATAACGAAATCGTGTCTTCATTATTAATATTTTGTTTTAGTAACAAAGTAAAACAAACAGTGTTCAAATAAATTGCATGATAATACAATACTATGGGAAGGGGAGAGCTCTTCCAAGCCCAACATCCCTTCATCCTTCACTGGGAAAACCTTGAAGGTTAAGATTGTTAAAAGTCGATGTTTGTTTTAAGTCAAAACCACGTATCCCTCAAGAAGTATGATATCGTGAAAACGTTCCATGAACTTATCAATTTGTCAGAAACTTTACTTATGCAATGCACCACTTTGTTAGCCATCTTTAAATCCAATAACCCCAAGAGTTTTTTTAGGCAATACTGATATTGAAAAATATCAAAATGTCTTGCACATCTTCATGGTGTTGACCTTTTTGAAATTTCAGTTTAATCCCTTGACAAATGTATATTAGCTCAACAAACGTGTAGCATTGTATGAGGACTGACTTACCGACGTACCGACAAACTAACTGACATATTGAACTCTTTGCATGGTTATAAGAAGTATTACAAAATACATATATAAATACATATCGTAGATAGTTGAAGCTTATGATTAATATTGCGATCTTAGACGTGTGACGGCAAAAGACACTTAGGATTATGAACACGAGGGCCATGGACCTCGGAAATCGGCTGAGATATCATTAGAACAAATGTTTCGATCAAGTTTCAGGAAGCATTTACAAAAATACGACTTTAAGAGTATTAAAACGCTTTTTTAAATTTAACCTAGTGTCCTTTTTTTTACATCACATGACCATGTTTCCAATGTGCCAAGATTTCAATGAGACAAATGCTCTGATTAAGTTTCACAAAGATGGAATATTAAATGTGGCCAATAGAGCATGAACAATCCTTCAAAATAGCAATATAATGAAAACTTCTCCGCTCTCTGTCTGTCATGTATTTTAAAAGACCGGAATATTTTCGAAATCGAGCGAGCTAGTATTAGAACAAATGTTATGACCAACTTTCATGAACAATGGACTTTTATATGATTTCTAGAGAGTTCACAAGATTTCACTTAAGCCATATAAAGAAAACTACCCTGTCCCCTGATGGCCGTATTTTTCAACGAAGCACAACCACAATTTGGCCGAGATATAATAACAACACATTTTCTGACCAAGTTTTAAAAAATTTGAACTAAAATGAAACTAGAAGAGTGTTCACAATGTTTCACTATAGCATTAACAGGAAAACTCCCCCACCCCCTGGTGGCCTAATTTCTCTTTTAGATTGCATAAACATGTTCGAACTTGCCCTTCTGGAAAAAAACTCACATTTAGCGCACTTAAAATTGCGTTATGAATTCTGTGTTTTTAGTTAATATCTGTGTTTTCAATGTGCCTAAGTGCGTTCAAGTTCGCATTTTGTGCGTTTTTTTTCTTTCCATGTGAGTTTTTAAATGAAACAGTTAGTTTTTTGTTTGTTTTTTCTCTCCTGTAAGTGCGCTTTTGAGTGTAGATGTGAGCTGAATGTTAGTCTGTTATCTAAGAAGTGTGTTTTAAGATTTACAGATGTTGTTTTTTTCTCACAAAAGTGTGTTTTTTCTTTTATGATGTGCGTCTTTTAAAGTATAAGTTAGTCTTTTATTTCATAAGTGCGCTTTTATCATACACCTGTGTTAAAAGGATAAATAAAAAAAAACACGTTTGGCAAAATCATTTGTTGTAAATAATTAAAGATACGATTTTTTAGAAATGAATTAACATAGTAATATACCTGTTATAATAATTATATAAGGTGCAGTTTGAATTCAAAGTGGTAACTAGTTGTGCATATGATCCTGTTTAATGTTAACATACTTTATAATAAAATTTCAATGCATTTAACATTGCTTTCGTTCTAATTTCAAAAATTTCTAAAAATTTCCACCTAAATCATGGGTAACTAATTAAAAATATTGAAAGTGTCAAAAATAATATGTGGGCTTGCCAGCATCAAGTATATTTACTCAACATAAACAATAAGTATTTGAACTTTCTTATACTGATATTTATACCCCAATACAATTAATGTCTACCACATTGACTATTAACATACATTTTAAAAAGCAATTAAAATAATATTAATAATATAACTATTATTTGCTAATACCATTCAGCATGTTATGTTAAAATATTCACAATTAAATATAATATGATAAGGGTGCTGTGTATTATTCAATAAATATTTTGGTGTTGAAAGGTGTCTTATCAGTGGATATTTCCCAGCTTAAGTCTGACTGATCAGATAAGAGATTAGCAGCTAACCCTCCCAATGTGCATCATAAACATTAATCCCTATCAGTGCTCCATCTAGGCCTTAAACAAAAAAGTGTTGATAGACTTTTGATTGGTTCAGGCACCATCTTGTTGAAAACAAGCGACTTTTGATTGGTTGATGGTTGAAGCATAGGATTTTTTTTAAACAAGCTGGTTTTAGCAACTGACTTTGAGTTAAATTTTAGGTATAATTTAGCAATATTAAGACTTATAATCCTATTGTAAAATTTCTTGAAGTATAACATATCTTTCAGTACCTGATCTCAAATTAGATCATGCACGAGACGCGCCGCGCAAAGGCCATGACAGTAGTTTTTTAGACCTGATCAGCTTGTGAACTGCTCTATGATGGGTGGTTCAGCCACCCCTAAGGGGGAGATTCGAGAGGATCTCCCGATTGCCGCACCATGCGCCATAGTTGGTATGATAAGTTTATTTTAGGGAAAAGGGGATTTAAATAAACAAGTGTCCTATTGCCTCTATATCAATTTTGAAACAAACATAATGCAAGTAATTCAAATTTGACTCTAGCACATAATCTTTCTTGCGATAATTTAATGCTACTGCTATCATTTAATATAATTTACAAAAAATTATATTAGGGTATAAAGAAGTTTTGGAGAATTTAACACAGGCAGACAAAAATAACCTCAGTAATAAAGTTAAATATAAACTTTCATTTTGAACCATAAAAAAAATCAAGCCACAGTAATTTACCTCCTTGTTTCAAAAACTCCTTTTAAATCCATCTTATGTAGATGATGTTAAAATGGGATACCTGAACTCATGATATTGATGTGAAAGTTTATTCCGCCAAAATCAAGTCATTCAGACCGCGGGCGTGTGATAAAAACATAACCTTTGAACATTAATGAGGTATTTGTGAATGCTTAGTATCAAACACATTTTTAAGATTAAGTGAGAAGTTTACAAATCAGCATATATCATTCAATACTTCATTACAGAGATATTTGCAGAGATAGATGCAAAGAAATCCGACAGACCTATGGCATGGGTTGAAAGGAAAATGAGCGCCGCGCTCCGTCGCCTCAAAGGCCAGATGAACGGATTATATTAATTTCTTTGATAAATGTTTTTTTTTGTGTATAATGATTGTTCAACATGAGTCAACATTTTTCCTGTGTATTATTGTTATTATAAGTATGCTATTATAAGTATTTTTATTTGTAAATTAATTATGTATTTTTCATAAAATTGTTATAATTGAAATTAAATTGTTCATGTATATTAATAAATGGAATAATGTTGGATTATATTAAAGTGTAAAATTTCATTATCTTGTAATTTTTTTAAATATACTAGTATACCTAAATTTTATTTTTATTGCATATCTGTATTTTAAAACTTTTACATCATGCAATTAAATCTACTTTGTTCTGGCAAATGATGCACCTTAAACCGTGTGCTTTTAAAAGTGCGTTTTTGACTGTCATTCAAGTGCGTAAAATGTGCGTTTAATGTGGGTTAAAACTGCGCTATAAGTGAGTTGAATGTGTGCTTTTTAAGCACCCCTTCGAAGAAGAGGGGCTATATTGTTTTGCACATGTCGGTCGGTCGGTCCGTCGGTCGGTCGGTCCGTCCGTCCACCAGATGGTTTCCGGATGATAACTCAAAAACGCTTACGCCTAGGATCATGAAACTTCAAAGGTAAATTGATCATGACTGGCAGATGACCCCTATTGATTTTTAGGTCACTAGGTCAAAGGTCAAGGTCATAGTAACTTGAAATAGTAAAATGGTTTCCGGATGATAACTCAAGAATACTTAGGCTTAGGATCATGAAACTTCATAGGTACATTGATCATGACTTGCAGATGACCCCTATTGATTTTCAGGTCACTAGTTCAAAGGTCAAGGTCACAGTGACTCGAAATAGTAAAATGGCTTCCGGATGATAAGTCAAGAACGCCTAGGCCTAGGATCATGAAACTTCACAGGTACAATGATCATGATTTGTAGATGACCCCTATTGATTTTCAGGTCACTTGGTCAAAGGTCATGGTCACGGTGACTCAACACAGAAAAATAGTTTCCGGATGATAACTCAAGAACGCTTACGCCTAGGATCATGAAACTTCATAGGTACATTGATCATGACTCGCAGATGATCTCTATTGATTTTCAGGTCACTAGGTCAAAGGTCAAGGTCACAGTGACTCGCACCAGTAAAATGGTTTCCGGATGATAACTCAAAAACGCTTACGCCTAGGATCATGAAACTTCATAGGTACATTGATCATGACTCGCAGATGACCCCTATTGATTTTCAGATCTCTATGTCAAAGGTCAAGGTCACAGTGACAAAAAACATATTCACACAATGGCTTCCACTACAACTGACAGCCCATATAGGGGGGCATGCATGTTTTACAAACAGCCCTTGTTAACTCACTTGAGTGCAGTTAATACTCGCCAAAAATCGCACATTTTACCAATGTGTGCTTTTATGTGGGTAAAACTTCGCTTAAAGTGTGTTTAATGTGCGCGTTTTATCAGTTCACATTAAACGCACTTTAAAACGCAGTTTTAAACCCACATAAAAGCGCACATTTACACACATGAATGGCAGCAAAAACACACTTATACAAATGCACACATTAACTTACGTAAAAGCGCAGTTTTTACCCACATAAAAGTGCACATTTTGACACAGTTATAAGCATACTTTTTCGTATCTAGTTAAAAGCGCACTTTAACCCACATACAGCGCACATTTGACGCAGTTCCTGTTTGTTTTTTGATTTGGTAAAAACTCACTTGGTAAGAAAAAGCGCACATGAAACGCAGTGCCAATACCGCCACGTTAAACACACGCAAAACGTACATTAAACGTACATTTTGCACACTTTTTTGAGAATGGTGGGTATCATTAAAAATAATCTTATGACCAAGTTTCTTTAAGATTCAACGATTATATAATAAATGAGTTTAGACGTTTTTCTTTATTTCATTTGACATTGTGTCATTGATTTAGACTTCATGCAACCCAGTTTCGAACTCAGCTAAGATATCATTGGGACTAAAGATTCAAACCAAGTTTCATGAATCTAGAGGTGTTGACAAACGGGTATCTCAAAAGCTCACAAAAAGCTCAAGACAGATATTCAGACGAACACAAGCTTTTTAGTTTTAATCTTGTAAATATCAAATGTTAAGACTATGTTTAACAGTATTACTTACACCAGTTTCACACAATCACTTGATGAAAGCTTGAGGAATTTTATGAGCATAATAAGTGATGTACTAATACTATGCTACCAGCATAATAAAATATTCATGCAACATTTTCTTGTTTGTGAAATAAAAGTATTGACAATTGTAAAACAGCTAATCAGAACATTAACAGCAACAACAAACACATGGGGTATTGTGCATTTTTATTTCTATAATCAGCAAACACATATTATAACATAAATATATATTTTGTATACGAAAATTATACAACTTTGAGAGAAAATATGCATTTCATGTCGGTTCAGTTTGGCACTGAAGGATTCGGTTTACAAACAACAGAGTATTAATAAACAACAAACAAGAGGACCATGATGGCACATAACCCTTTCCCACTCAGAGGCAGTGAAAATGGCTATGTGCAAACAGCATAAAAACAGAACAACTTGCGAGTAACTTACAGTCTGTTCAGGTTTTATGCTGTTTGCTGCTCATCAGTATGTAAGGGTTGGAAACGAAACTTGAATATAGTAAGAAAGGTCTTTAATTAAATTTAACTTTCTAAGGGACTACAAATGCGTCAAAATATGTTTCTAAGTGGGAAAGGGTTAAGCGCATTCTGAGTTCAAGGATACCAATTGTTGCAGACTTAAAATTGTGATCTTGTTTTTGACCCCACTTGACCCAGGTTCATAATTTCCAGATAAAAGTTCTGACTAATTTTCATCAAGACGGAGTCATAAATGTTTCTTTTCTAGAGTGTTTTAAGTGTTTAAAAAAAAATATTTGAACCATTGACCTTGTTTCTGAATGCACATGACCCAGATTCGAAGTTGACCTAGCTATTGTCCAAATAAAGATGCTGAAAAATTTTCATACAAATTGGATGAAAATTGTTATCCCTAGAGTGGTAAAGAGCTAAAAGTTTACGCCCCGCAAGACATCTCACCTTGACCACTTGAGCAAAAATTCTTAAACTTAATTAATATTTGAAGGTCATTTTAAGATTATCATTTGATAAATTGTAAATGTTTGCAATGCCTTGCAAATTTGTGCATTACAGACTAAATCATTAATAATATGGTCATGAATTGGAAAACCATTATGATAGTTGTTTATTGTATCTTATTGTGTTGAAATATCTCAAGCTTTAAAAAAACCACTTTAAACCCCAAGATGTTGATAACTAGATAATGATTTTTCAAATTATTTCTTTGCAAAATAAAATGCATCCAAAGTATTTTAGGTCACACAGAAATATTTCAATGGTTTATTAAGCCCGTTTGATTGCAAATGTTGAAAATATTCATAGCCTTTACAAACATAATTTAACAATTGAAATATTGACTACCAACATAATAAAAACACAATCATGCAAACATTCTTGACTTGCAAGTATTATTTTCAACAGATAATCCATTCATACATATATGCGTATTGTTTGACACTGACATACCAGATTGCATTTATTTGTAAAATAAGATGTATTGCACTATACCATTATATTACTTTTGCCAAGACCAATGAATCATAGTGTAATCTGCTTTTCATAAACAATAGCACAGTTTTGACACACAATACTGCAATTTGGATCATCATGTGTTCGTTGTTCAGGTCTTATAATCAAATTAAGAATAATTTTATGACAACATTCTAGAGAACAAACAAAAATATGCTTGACACAAATTACAATTTGTTTTTAATTTTGGTTATTGAAAAACACTTTCAGTCTCATTACAGATTTGATAAACATGTTCAACAAATGTTTTAACTTCTAAAAGCACGGTACACAAAAGGATTAAAAATACTATTGGTTTCAATAATCAGTTTTAAATCCTCAGGCTGGCACATACATACAAATTGGCAATATAATAATTATTTATTTAAGACACAAAACAACAGTTTGGAAGACAACCTAAGGCGCCCTTATCGTAGAATCAAGACTGAGTGATAACAACTACATACTAGTACCTTTGCTTAACCAGTTTCTGAGCATTTCAAAGCTAAACACTTTGCATATAGCATCACTCTGGGAAAACGGGGCTTAATGCATGTGAGTGAAGTGTTGGCCTGGATTAGCCTGTGCAGTCCGCACAGGCCAATAAGGGATGACTCTCTCTGCCTAGAATGGATTTTGGTTTGGAACAGACTTCTTTTGCATTTTATTTTACGTAAAAGCTGAAATTGCCATCCCTGATAAGCCTGCGCTGACTGAACAGGCTAATCTTGTTTGACCCTTTAAGCACATGCATTACTCCCTTTTTTTTCCCCAGAGCACAACTTACTTTACACTTTCATAAAAACATTCAAGGTAAAATTGTTGTATTGTAATCAAAGGGAAAATCTTGTGTACTATATTTAAAATAACACAAAAGAATAAAATCTAGAGCTGTGTTTCTAAAAGAAAAGGATCTTTAACGCTACTACTGTTGACATTACCGTATAAAATAGTATTTCAATACAAAGTGTTTTACAAAAAGAACACTTTTGAACTAAATCTTGAACATAGTATGGACCTAAGTTATTGACCAATCAAGATGCTTGAAGCATTTTTGGATTGATTACCAAGGGTTATTTATTTATGAGCAAGAGAAAAACTGGGTTTTTAAAATGTTCATCATCGTGGTACCAGGTTTTCAACTTAATCACTCGGCCATATAACAGTAAGAATGTAAAAGGTATGCACCAAAACATTGCACAACCAGTCAGAATGCCATTACTTGAGAAGAAGCACATACTGGCTTTAAACAATATCAATATTATTATCACATGTTAATATTAAGTGTCATTTAAGAGATGAACTTTGTTGTCTTGAAACAGACAGAATTTGTATTTATTGCATTCCAACATGACAACAAATCCTTACAAAATAGTACTGATCACAAAATATACAATATACATTGGACTACTATTTATATTGTGTATTACTTAAATTTTAATTGACAATTTGCGAACAACTTAAAGAGAATTTGAGGAAACAAAACTAAGCTGTAACAAGAGCTGTGTTTGTGAAACACAATCCCCCCTACTGCCCAGCTTTGAAGCCATATATTTGACCTTTGACCTTGAAGGATGACTTTGACCTTTCACCACTCAAAATGTGCAGCGCCATGAGATACACATGCATGCCAAATATCAAGTTGCTATCTTCAATATTGAAAAAGTTATGACCAAGGTTAAAGCTTTGGGACAGACAGACAGACACATACTTACAATGACAGACAGACAGACAGACAGACAGGCCAAAAACAATATAACCCTCGATCATTCGATCCGGGGGCATAAAAACAGCTGGAAATTAATAGGAGCTTTTCTCTGGGAAAACAAGGCTTAATGCTTGTGTGTTAAGTGTCGTCCCAGATTAACCTGTGCAGTACAGACAGGCCAATCAGGGACGACACTTTCCGCCTAGACTGGATTTTAATTAATAAGAGACTTCTTTCAAACACATGTTTAGAAGGAATTTGAAACAAAAAAGTCAATAAAAGCAGAAGTTATTATTACTGATTAGCCTGCGCACACTTCCCAGGCTGATTTAACATGGAAAACATATCACATTCATTGACAATGCAAACATATTCAATGCTTGTAAGTAAAAGGTGGTTAAAAGTGTAATTTTTATAATGGTAAATGAGAAATAAAAAAAATGTGCACAATTTTGGTTAACAGTTTTGAGTTTATATTCATTTATTTCTACTGTCACAAATATGAACTTTAAATTAAATGGTAAAATGTGCACAAGAACGCTAAGGTTGTTTTAAAACAACTGGATTGTAAAACACCAATAACAACAAATACCATAAAAAACACTTTAGTAAAACCTTTTTAGCAGACTACCACATGAAATCTGATCAAACATAGAAAAGCAAGGTAATTCAGCAGATGCAGCTTTAAACTAGAAATCCTAGGTCCAAACAACAGATAAACTATTGGACTCTCAAGAAAGAACTGTTTTCAAATTAATAATGGGCAGTAAGCCAGTAACTATATTGAATTTGAGGATGATGGGACTAATTTAGTGTGATATTATACCAGCACAATTTTTCTTAGAATTTGAGATAAAACTGTTGAAAAAGTGAAAAACAGTTCATTGACAGATTTACTTACTTAACTACACTTTCAGATTACCATAATAAATCACACCAATTTCATTAGGGGGAAAAATGAGAGTACAATAATACTTATGTGTTACAACACCTGGTTTTAGATTGTTTAAAAATCTGCTAAACCTATTATTTGTTCATAGTTCATGCGTTTATGGAAAACTTTAAATGTCATATTCAGTTATATAAAATATTATATTTTTTTAATTAATGTT
Source organism: Dreissena polymorpha (assembly GCF_020536995.1). Lineage (NCBI taxonomy): Eukaryota > Metazoa > Mollusca > Bivalvia > Myida > Dreissenidae > Dreissena > Dreissena polymorpha. The sequence goes on along the minus strand of NC_068361.1, from coordinate 84,339,381 downwards.
GAACAAGACATTGCTGGAAAATAAACAATACAAACCTAGTTAGTATACAAATAAATAAACAACACAACAACAAAAATAACATAATATCTTCAATTGTACAATTTCTACTAAGAAACTGCTGTCTTTTTGCTCATCTGTCCTGTACCATCAATTGTGTCTATTTTTGCACCATTTTTATGAACATTGTCATTGGCATCAATTAACGAGGTATAATCCCTATTGCTTTGTAATGATGAGTCATTGTTGGACTGGTTTACCGCAATTGCAATACTCTCTCTTGACTCACTACCCACACACTCAGGACCAGTCTGTGAAAGCCCATGACTTCCTGTAGACTGGTTTATTGCACTAACAACACCAGTCTGAGTACTGTCCCTTGAGTTCTCATTATCACAGCCACCAGAAGTTATGTTTGTTGCATTGTTTGTTGCATTGTTTACACTGAGCGAAGACTTTTCACTCTTGAACGAGTATTGCTTTACTAATTTACTCCCAGGACTGGAGTTATCAGAACCACTGGACTGTATACTAACTGAATCACAGTCAGAGTTTTCTCGGTTCAGAATCGCTATCAGACTATTAGTGCTACGCTTTCCCTCGATGATTTCTGACAGTGTTCGGTTCAGACTCTCTGGGTCTTCCAAATCTTCATCATCTTCATCATCGTTGTCATTGAATTCATAAATGTTGCTTGCAAGTTTACTGGAAACACTCGAGTTGTGAGAGGAAGCAGAGGTATTCGGAGTTTTGGGACTAGCAGACATTTTTAGCTGCATGACCTGAACAATAAGATGTGATTATGATATTTTGATACACATGAAAGCTGCTTTCAGCTAAAAAAGACCAGACTTGAAAAGGCTGAATTGTTCTTCAATTTCCATTGAACTTTAATTACAGATATTAGATTAATGTTTTTTTATTATTTGTAATGTGACGTAATAATTACAATGAGTTAGCTATACTGTGTCTGCTAATATTATGATTATTAATTTCATTTAAAGGTGACAATAGTAAATTCACAATAAGTTTCTTTTCATGTTTGCTTGTTCTTTCATGTATGGTATGTTAATAAGTCAAACAAGGCTATTGTCAAGCAATATGGTCCCCTACCGGCTCCATCATTGTCAGAAATTCCACCATTTTTCAGATTTTTTTTTTGGGAGGGTTTCCATAGCAACCATAATTTTTGACGTATGAACACAATGAAATGACGTGCATAATGTCCATATTGCCATCTATCCATGTTGCAAGTTTCATTGAAAAATATTAAAAACTTTTAAAGATATCGCAGGATCCAGAAAACCACCATTTTCAGCAGTATTTTTAGTCTATTTGTTGCCATAGCAACCAGAATTTTTGACATAGGAACAAAATGAAATGATGTGCATAATGTCCATATTGCCATCTATCCATGTTTCATGAACAAATATTAAGAACTTTTAAAGTTATCGCAGGATCCAGAAAAGTGTGACAGACAGACTCACAGACAGACAGACAGACAGACAGACAAACGGACAGACAGACAGACAGACAGACAGACAGACAGACAGACAGACAGACAGACAGACACACAGACAGACAGACACACAGACAGACAGACACACAGAGCGAAAACCATAAGTCCCCTCCAGTGAAACCGGTAGGGGACAATAAATAAGGTGAACCTATGGATGTATGGCTCAAGTAAAAAAGACAGTGTTAAATTGTCCATTGGTTAAAACATTTCATAAGCTGAAGAGAATGCAGGAAGTAAGTACAATCTCAGTTTATTACCATTTCAATACATGTAATTTGATCTCAAAATATTAGAAATCCTATCAAATCTGGTTGTGATCAGATAATTATAGGAAACATTTCAAGTGATTTGGAAAAGATTTGAAATGGGTAAGATTAGTTTTACAAATTCTACTTAGTTACAGAAAATTCTATTCTAAACCCTACCCGCTCCACCATTGTCAGAATTATTTTTTTTTATACTTCTTGCCATAGCGACTAGAATTTTTGACGTAGGAAGAAAATAAAATGATGTGCATAATGTCCATATTGCCATCAATCCAAGTTTCAAGTTTCATGAAAAAATATGAAAAACTCTTAAAGTTATCGCAGGATCCAGAAATGTGTGCAGGATCCACCATTTTCAACAGTATTTCTGGTCTATTTGTTGCCATAGCAACCAGAATTCTTGACATAGATACAAAATGAAATGACGCCCATAATGTCCATATAACCATCTATCCATGTTTCAAGTTTCATGAAAAAACATTAAACTTTTAAAGTTATCACAGGATCCAGAAAAGTGTGACAGAGGCACAGAGCGCAAACCATAAGTCCCCTCCATTGCAACCGGTAGTGGACAACAACTGTAACAATACATACCTCCTCCTGAAGATCAAAGATGGTGTTCTCCAGCTCCTGCTTGCCTCCCTTGGATTCAAGTTGGTCAGCAGCCAGAACCTCCTCCCGCTGAAAACGTAAACAAAAAGAGTTGTGCTCTGGGGAAATGGATCTTTATGCATGCGCATAAAGTGTCGTACCATATTAGCCTGTGCAGTCTGCACAAGAAATTCTGATTATTGGCAGAGTTGAATTTGTATATAAATTTACTCCAGAGCTTGAACACTTTATCATGTGGTGATATTTTAAAGCTTGAACACTATAGTTATGCAGTGCTACTTTAGAGCTTGAACAATACAGTAATGGGATGCTATTTAAGAGCTTGAACACTAGTCCTTAGCTATGGTAATGGAATGCTATAATGGGGTGCTATTTTAGAGCTTGAACACTACAATAATCAGAAGCAATTTTAGAGCTTGAACATTACAGCAATGGGGTGCTATTTAAGAGCTTGAACACTAGCATAATTGTGAGCAATTTAAGAGCTTGAACACTACTACCTAGCTATGGTAAACGGGTGCTATTTTAGAGCTTGAACACTACAGTAATGGGGTGCTATTTTAGAGCTTGGGTACTTCAGCAACGGGGTTCTATTTAAGAGCTTGAACAGTAGGATAATGGTGTGCTATTTAAGGCCTTGAACACCACCCCCTAGCTATGGTAATGGGGTGTTTTTTCACAGCTTGAACACCACGGTTACGGGGCGCAATTTATGATCCTGAACACTACAGTGATGGGGTACTATTTTAGACCCCAAGAAGCAGGTTAAATATAGAATACTAGTCTGAACCACGAGCCTTGGCGAGTTTCAGATTTTCAGGCCGAGCGAAATAATTTTTGCTTTATTCGGCACCGACCTAGTGTTCGATTTATCCCATCAATTGTCTTAGTCGTAAATTATTTCTTTAAAAATAAAATAGGATAATAGAACTACCTGGAAAATCCCAATGTTATTTTAAGCAAACATTGTTTTATTATTTTATTCGTGCCGAGCCTAATATATTAGAAAAAGATCAGTAACTAACCTGTTTTTTCTGTTAATCATACCTCTACCTCCCCGATTTTAAAGAAATAATGAAAATAAAAACACTAAACAACTGCAGCTTTAGTGGGAAAGAATATGACTTTTGTCGTTTGACGTGTTAATAATGACGTCATGAGTACGCGCACTTAATATTTGTAAATAATGTTTTTTTGCTTTTTGTGTTGCATTTTGTCTTTAAAATATATTACATCTTGGTGTCGAATTGTTTGGTTGAATCTGATTCCATTTGACTTAAAATGTTTACTTTATAGTTGATTCCGAGTACTATGATCAATATGACCAATATGGCCGCTCGTGACAGCTATATTTCAGCATTGCCGAAATAAAGGAAAATATATTCCACAGTGGTTTATTTTGACAATGCACATCTGATGATGGGAAAAAGCACACTACCTGTATCTCCATCTGGGCAATCCTCTGCTTGAGTTCACCAATGGTCTGGTCACTTTCTGCATCCCGAATACGCGCCATCATCAGCTCTTCTCTGTGCTAGTATCAAGAAGCAAACAATGAATGTGTTTATATGTCAACAAGAGCCAAATAAACAGCTCAAATGACTTTTAGTTTGTGTTCTATATTGTGTATATATTTAATGTAAAATTATGCAACAAAATCATGTACTTCTGGGCCAATGTAAAACAGTACTTTTAAGCCTTTGTGCCTAAACTGGATATCATATAGAAAATACTTTCTTGAAATGAAAAATTCCATAAATGTGGAAAGTGTTGCCCTGATTAGCCTGTGCAGACTTCACAGGCTGATCTGTAATGACATTTTATGAACATGCATTCAGCTCAGTTTGTCAAGAACATGGCTCAATTAATTAACAAAATGAGGAGCCTCACCTGTGACTCCAGGTCGTCCATTTTCCTCAGCAGATTCTTGACCTGTTTGTCAGCCTCCTCCACCTGCTTCTGATGGGCAGCCAGCTGAGACTTCAAACCCTTGTTCTCCTCATCCATACGGCGGATCTGATTGGTGCAAATCTGGTTCTGCAATAGCCAATCAAATCTATTTCATGTTATTTAAATGTGCTTGGTGCAAATCTGGTTCTGAAACAGCCAATCAAAACTATTTAATGTTTTTCAGATTTGCTCCGTGAAAGTCTGGTTTTGAAATTTCAAATCTGGTTCAAAAACCACCAATGAAAGCTGGTCAATTTATTTTCAGATGTGTCTGTTGGATATTTGGTTCTGAAATCAACAATTAAAATTGTTTTACATAAATCATGTGATGTGTGCATTATTTTGATCTAAAATGACCGATCTTGATTGTGAAATGATTCTTCATGGTTAAAAACTTGTTTCTAAAATGACCAATCAATACTCTTCAATTTGTGTTAATTTTTTTCAGATTTTTTTTTTGGTTCAAATCTGGATTTGAAATTACCAATCAAAACTATTTTATATGTTAAAGATGTGGTAAGCAAATCTGTTTCTGACCTGACCTTTCTTGATAATGTATGTTTCTGAACATGCTAATTTGGTTCATAAACAATGATATTCATATTAAATCTCATGATAAAGTGGATCTGATAAGAGAAAATATGGTTTGAACAAATATTTTTTAAAACACATTATACTGAATTGAAGAAAGTAACATTTCGCAATGCATTTACCAGATTAAATAATGCATAAAACTGAACATGCAAAAGTAGTTGTGAATGCCGTATTAAAACATTCCAATTTTGGTTCATCAGATAATTCCTGAAATTTCCTCTTCATTTAGCATTTGATGGTAGTTGAACTGTTAATGGATATATTTAAACAATGCAAATCAAAACTTTACAATGAATAGAATATTCGGGAAAATATGTTTTTTGTTACTGTGACCTTGACCTTTGACCTTGTGACCTGAAAATCAATAGGGGTCATCTGCGAGTCATGATCAATGTACCTATAAAGTTTCATGATCCTAGGCATAAGTGTTCTTGAGTTATCATCCGGAAACCATTTTACTATTTCGGGTCACCGTGACCTTGACCTTTGACCTAGTGACCTGAAAATCAATAGGGGTCATCTGCCAGCCATTATCAATTTACCTTCGAAGTTTCATGATCCTAGGCATAAGCGTTCTTGAGTTATCATCCGGAAACCATTTTACTATTTCTGGTCACTGTGACCTTGACCTTTGACCTAGTGACCTGAAAATCAATAGGGGTCATCTGCGAGTCATGATCAATCTACCTATCAAGTTTCATGATCCTAGGCATAAGCATTCTTGAGTTATCATCCGGAAACCATTTTACTATTTCGGGTCACCGTGACCTTGACCTTTGACCTAGTGACCTCAAAATCAATAGGGGTCATCTGCGAGTCATGATCAATGTACCTATGAAGTTTCATGATCCTAGGCCCAAGCGTTCTTGAGTTATCATCCGGAAACCACCTGGTGGACAGACCGACAGACAGACCGACATGTGCAAAGCAATATACCCCCTCTTCTTTGAAGGGGGGCATAAAAAGCATAATGAACTGGATATGTATACATGTATTTGATGGATTTTCAGTGCTTGTACAAAGTTAAAATAAATTGCAATATATAGAGCAAGAGGTTGATTAACTATGGCAAGATCCATAAATAAGGTGCAAAAAGGGCAATAGTGTACAGGGAATGGATGTATATCTCAACTGAAAGGCAATATTTTAAAACTATGAAAAATTAATTACCTTCACAAAGCAGAGCCTTTTATCAAAGTTTTTTCCAATTGGCATCAGAAATTTCACAATAAGTAACCGCATAACTTCTTAAACCAGAGCATTGATAAAACAAAAATTTATGGGGACTCGAACCAATTGCATAATCCTCGCGAAATCATTCATAATTCATTTAGAAATAACCATCTTGAACTGGAGCATTTATAACTTCAGAAGTTGTGTTGGTTCCTTATTTCTATGCAATATACAAATATACACTCTGTAACTAATGGAGGTTATTCACAGATTCGTTTGTAGTGCTGTCTGACAGGAGGAAAGACTTTTAACTCAGTGCTAGCTGCAAACGAACAATGGGTATGAGTAAATATAGATTGATAACCTCTGAATTTTTATTCAATTACAAACCTAAAATATTGGTGTACACATCTTAAGATATGATTGTGTACTGCTTCAATTAATTATCTTACATACGTGTCTACACATTTAACATTCGATTGTGTACTGCATATTTTTTGTGTGAACAATGTTTATTTATCGGTGAAAATATATTTACATTTAAGTCCAAAAATATTAATCTTCTGATAGTCTTTGATATTTAAATTATTATTTGCAACTTCGGGTAAGGAAATGTGATATGGAAACCTTGATAACTCGAGGTATTAGATAACTCGAGCATTATTGTCACCCAGATGTGATCTTGCGTGAAAAAAGAATTACAGAATTATGAATGCAATATATTGCATAAAGATTTGACCATCTTCTGCAAACATTTTAACTTAGGATATGATTGACATTTTGCATAAGCATACACCAATGACAGCACATTTCATACAGTGATTATGGCTAGGTAAGGATTGATGAGTTATTGAGCCTCTTTTTGGGAAAACTGGGTTTAATGCATGTGCGTAAAGTGTCGTCCCAGATAAGCCTGTGCAGCCCACACAGGCTATTCAGGGACCACACTTTCCACCTACACTGGATTCTCATTTAGAAGAGACCTCATTTAAACAAAACATTCCTTTAACCCTTTGCATGCTGGGAAATTTGTCGTCTGCTAAAATGTCGTCTGCAGAATTTCTAAAATTCTTCTATTTTTTTAAAAGAATACTATCAGAATAGCAAACAGTTTGGATCCTGATGAGACGCCACGTTCTGTGGCGTCTCATCTGGATCCAAACTGTTTGCAAAGGCCTTTAAAATTCGGTTCCCGCACTGAAAGGGTTAAACAAAAAAATCAATATAAGTGAAAAGTGTTGTCCCTGACTCGGCTGTGCGGACTGCACAGATTTATCTGGTACAATACTTTATGCAAATGCATTAAGCCCAGTTTTCCCAAAACACTGCTTTTGTATTGCCTTCTTTAAGACATGACCAAGCTTTGTCTGCACAGATGAGATACTCACAAGGTTTCTGGTCTGTGAACATCAACATGCTTCACATTATTAATTGACATATAAATTGGCATGCAAAAAATCTGTGTATAATGGTACAGACTTAGTTTCATCTGTATTGCAAAGGTAGAAACATTTTTCACTTTACAAACCTTAATTCTTTGTTCATGATTGGTATCTATTTTATGTTAACATTTATATTTGCTGCATAGGCATCTCTATTTATCTCTTATTGCATTACAATTTTGTTTTAATTTTCAAATGTTAAATGTACTTGATTGCAGTGTTGAAATAAAATGTGTTGAAAAAAGAAGTACCGATGTTTCTAGCTCCATGATTTTCTGTTTTGCGTCTTTATGGTGCGACAGGGCACTGGCCTCTCTGATCTTGGTCGTCATCAGCTCTTCCTGGGCTCTCTTGAGTTCAGATTTGAGCTCACTCTTGCTGTTTTTGCTATCGGCAGAGCCTGAATCCAAGCTTGACAAGTGGCGCTGAAAGTACGGGTATTTGGTGTATGAATGGTGTTAGAATTCTCTAGGGGTAATGGCCATTTTCTTTTGTCTAAAAAACATACCACATGCCCGCAAAATTGGGTTACATCCCAAGTAAGAACTAAGTTTTATTGGCCTTGGTAAAGCTGAATAATTTGTTTTTTTCAGAAAACGGCAGACAACTGGATAATTTACAATAAAATATTTTTTACACCCTTGTACAGAGTACCAAATAAAAGGCACTTAATGAACTCATTAAAGTTAACTGACTTTATTTAACATGTGTGTGTTTTTTTGAATGTTGACTTCTTTTGATTACAACAACAACAAGCACTATAGCAGACTTCTCTTGTTATTTCATTAATTCTGGTCACAAACTGTAACATAACAGTTATTTTTTTATTTTTTTAATCATCAAACCAAAGGATCAAGAGGTGCCTAGTCGCGTTAACTCTTTCAGTACTGGAACCGAATTTTGAAGGCCTTTGCAAACAGTTTGGATCCAGATGAGACGCCAGAGTCTCATCAGGATCCAAACTGTTTGCTATTTTGATAGTATTCTTCGAAAAGAATCAAAGAAAATGCTAATTTTAAAAATTCAGCTGACGACATTTTAGCAGACAACAAATTTCCCAGCATGCAAAGGGTTAAGTATCGTCCCAGATTATTCTGCAATGAGCATAGGCTAATCAGGGACAACACTTTTTGCGGACTGAAAAGGCACTTTTTCCACATGCATTAAGCCCAGTTTTCCAAGAATACAGCTCAAAATCAAAGTTTGGCTCGTCTACCTGCCAGCTGGTGTCCAGGTCCCCTATTTTCTGTCTCATCTCCTTCAGGGACAGGTTTGCCTCCGCCTCCCTCAGTTTGACGGCTATCAACTCCTCCTGCAGGCACTGGACATCATTGCTAGGCGCTTGCTGAAGGCGCTGATTCATCTGAAAATGCATCCATGAAATATTAACATCGTTACGGTAAAATGTTGAGAGGGTTACGGTAAAATATAAGTTCAAAACCTATTTTTGAAGAAGATTTCAGTATAATATTGAGAGGTTTACAGAGAAATATTATTTAAAGCCTTTTTAGCTTAGCTCAATGGCATCAATAGCTAAATTCTTATTGAAACACTCTTAAGTCGATTTCCTGGATAGAGCTAGTACTTGGTGTCTTTGGGGATTCTTAAGAATGCTCCCACAGTGAGGACTGAACCTGTCACCTCCTGGTTGCTAGGCGTAGATGTTATTAACTATGCAAGTACAATATAAAGATAGTGATGGTAAATATAAAATAGTTTTGTATTTAAAAGAGGGCTTTTTTGTTTCTTTAATACGATTTTATGCCATATTCAGCAGTATTTCAATCATATACTGACTGAAAGTGAACCTACTCACACATTTCCAGGCCAAGCTGGTATGTCAGTACTTAGTTCACATACTAATGTCAGTAAATGACAACTGCCTTACTTGTGTCAGAGATAGGTGGAAGAATGACCATAGAAATACTTTCATGACCAATACCTGTACAATCATCACATAAGTTATGTGGCCGCTGGAAACAGAACCTGTCATCCTTGGTCATAAGACTTCAACTGTTGCATTTGCTTACATATGAACCTTGTTCTGGGATGACTTGTCTTAATGCATGTACGTAAAGTGTCATCCCAGACTAGCCTGTGCAGCTGGCATGTACGTAAAGTGTCATCCCAGACTAGCCTGTGCAGCCGGCATGTACGTAAAGTGTCATCCCAGACTAGCCTGTGCAGCTGGCATGTACGTAAAGTGTCATCCCAGACTAGCCTGTGCAGCCGCATGTACGTAAAGTGTCATCCCAGACTAGCCTGTGCAGCTGGCATGTACGTAAAGTGTCATCCCAGACTAGCCTGTGCAGCTGGGATGTACGAAAAGTGTCATCCCAGACTAGCCTGTGCAGCTGGGATGTACGTAAAGTGTCATCCCAGACTAGCCTGTGCAGCCGGCATGTACGTAAAGTGTCATCCCAGACTAGCCTGTGCAGCTGGCATGTACGTAAAGTGTCATCCCAGACTAGCCTGTGCAGCTGGCATGTACGTAAAGTGTCATCCCAGACTAGCCTGTGCAGCTGGCATGTACATAAAGTGTCATCCCAGACTAGCCTGTGCAGCCGGCATGTACGTAAAGTGTCATCCCAGACTAGCCTGTGCAGCTGGCATGTACGTAAAGTGTCATCCCAGACTAGCCTGTGCAGCTGGCATGTACGTAAAGTGTCATCCCAGACTAGCCTGTGCAGCTGGCATGTACGTAAAGTGTCATCCCAGACTAGCCTGTGCAGCTGGCATGTACGTAAAGTGTCATCCCAGACTAGCCTGTGCAGCCGGCATGTACGTAAAGTGTCATCCCAGACTAGCCTGTGCAGCTGGCATGTACGTAAAGTGTCATCCCAGACTAGCCTGTGCAGCCGGCATGTACGTAAAGTGTCATCCCAGACTAGTCTGTGCAGCCAGCATGTACGTAAAGTGTCATCCCAGACTAGCCTGTGCAGCCGGCAGTGTCATCTCAGACTAGCCTGTGCAGCCAGCAGAGGCTTATGAGGGACAACACTTGCCCATTTATGGAAAATTTCACTATTAAAGTCTCTTCTGAACAAAAATACACTGAAAGCTGAAAGTGTCATTCCTGATTAGCCTGTGCAGACTGCACAGGCTACTCTGGGACAACACTTTACACACATGTATTGAGCCCAGTTTTTCCACAGCCTGGCTCATATAAATCATATCTACACGAAGCATTCGGTGTTCAGGTACCTGCTCAAGCTATTGTATCTTGTTACAGAGATTCTTCACAACGGTCATGTTAAACCGGACAGTTGTGTCATAGAATTGCACAATTATTTAGATGAGTAATTTTACTGAGAAAGATTTTCATTTTGTCTATTTCTGCCTTAATCGACTAATGAAGTGGACATTATAAAAATCACCATTTTTTTACCATATTATACCCCCAACTTATGAGCAGGTAGACTTATGACTGGGTTTATACATTACTTGCTCAAGCTCCTGTATTTTGTTGCGGAGGTTCTTGAGTACGGTCATGTTCTTATACAGCATGCTTTGAGCCCATCCCCACTTAACGTTCAGTGTAACAAGTACCTGCTCAAGGTCCTGTATGTTGTTCCAAGGTTTTTGAGTACAGTCATGTTCTTATACAACATGCATTGAGCGCATCCCCACGTAATGTTCAATGTAACAAGTACCTGCTCCAGCTCCTGTATCTTGTTGCGGAGGTTCTTGAGGACAGTCATGTTCTCGGCTTCCCTTAGTCGCACAGTGATCAGCTCTTCCTGTAGAGACTGGATCACCACCTGGGCCTCTCCATCATCCAGGGACGAGGCTGAGTGGATACTGTCCGTCTGCCGATAAACACGCAGAAGAGACCGTGTATAAGAGCTACCTCTGAATAACAGGGCTTCATGCTTAGTGCGTAAAGTGTGGTCTCAGATTAGCCTATGGGGTTCACAAAAGAACTAGGCAAAAATCCAGTATAGGCGGTAAGTGTCGTTCCTTCACAGCCTGTAAAGATTGCATAGGCTAATCTGGGAAGGCACTTCACGCAAATGCACAGGCAGAATAAAATACTATCTGTCTGTGGAAAAACAAGTTATGTATAGGAGCAACTCGCTGAGAAAATGAGGCTTAATGTACTTATAAGGGACAATACTTTCAACATGTATTGCATTACGGTTTGAAAAGTCTCTTGTGCTTAATCCAGTTTTGACAGAAAATGTTGTGCCTTATTAGCCCATGTGAATTGCACAGGCTAATCTGGTATGACACTTTAAGCAAAAGCAGCCTGAGAGTGGATACTGTCAGTCTGCAGAAACCATGCAGCAGAGACCGTATATGATGAGAGTGGATACTGTCAGTCTGTGGAAACCATGCAGCTGAGACCATATATGATGAGAGTGGATACTGTCAGTCTGTGGAAACCATGCAGCAGAGACCGTAAATGATGGAGTGGATACTGTCAGTCTGTGGAAACCATGCAGCAGAGACCGTATATGATGGAGTGGATACTGTCAGTCTGTGGAAACCATGCAGCAGAGACCGTATATGATGAGAGTGGATACTGTCAGTCTGTGGAAACCATGCAGCAGAGACCGTATATGATGGAGTGGATACTGTCAGTCTGTGGAAACCATGCAGCAGAGACCGTATATGATGGAGTGGATACTGTCAGTCTGTGGAAACCATGCAGCAGAGACCGTATATGATGGAGTGGATACTGTCAGTCTGCGGAAACCATGCAGCAGAGACCGTATATGATGGAGTGGATACTGTCAGTCTGTGGAAACCATGCAGCAGAGACCGTATATGATGGAGTGGATACTGTCAGTCTGTGGAAACCATGCAGCAGAGACCGTATATGATGGAGTGGATACTGTCAGTCTGTGGAAACCATGCAGCAGAGACCGTATATGATGGAGTGGATACTGTCAGTCTGCGGAAACCATGCAGCAGAGACCGTATATGATGGAGTGGATACTGTCAGTCTGTGGAAACCATGCAGCAGAGACCGTATATGATGGAGTGGATACTGTCAGTCTGTGGAAACCATGCAGCAGAAACCGTATATGATGAGAGTGGATACTGTCAGTCTGCGGAAACCATGCAGCAGAGACCGTATATGATGGAGTGGATACTGTCAGTCTGCGGAAACCATGCAGCAGAGACCGTATATGATGGAGTGGATACTGTCAGTCTGTGGAAACCATGCAGCAGAGACCGTATATGATGGAGTGGATACTGTCAGTCTGTGGAAACCATGCAGCAGAGACCATATATGATGAGAGTGGATACTGTCAGTCTGCGGAAACCATGCAGCAGAGACCGTATATGATGAGAGTGGATACTGTCAGTCTGCAGAAACCATGCAGCTGAGACCGTATATGATGGAGTGGATACTGTCAGTCTGTGGAAACCATGCAGCAGAGACCATATATGATGAGAGTGGTTACTGTCAGTCTGCGGAAACCATGCAGCAGAGACCGTATATGATGAGAGTGGATACTGTCAGTCTGCAGAAACCATGCAGCTGAGACCGTATATGATGGAGTGGATACTGTCAGTCTGTGGAAACCATGCAGCAGAGACCATATATGATGAGAGTGGATACTGTCAGTCTGCGGAAACCATGCAGCAGAGACCGTATATGATGAGAGTGGATACTGTCAGTCTGTGGAAACCATGCAGCAGAGACCGTATATGATGAGAGTGGATACTGTCAGTCTGTGGAAACCATGCAGCAGAGACCGTATATGATGAGAGTGGATACTGTCAGTCTGTGGAAACCATGCAGCAGAGACCGTATATGATGGAGTGGATACTGTCAGTCTGTGGAAACCATGCAGCAGAGACCGTATATGATGGAGTGGATACTGTCAGTCTGTGGAAACCATGCAGCAGAGACCGTATATGATGGAGTGGATACTGTCAGTCTGTGGAAACCATGCAGCAGAGACCATATATGATGAGAGTGGATACTGTCAGTCTGCGGAAACCATGCAGCAGAGACCGTATATGATGAGAGTGGATACTGTCAGTCTGCAGAAACCATGCAGCTGAGACCGTATATGATGGAGTGGATACTGTCAGTCTGTGGAAACCATGCAGCAGAGACCATATATGATGAGAGTGGATACTGTCAGTCTGCGGAAACCATGCAGCAGAGAACGTATATGATGAGAGTGGATACTGTCAGTCTGTGGAAACCATGCAGCAAAGACCGTATATGATGAGAGTGGATACTGTCAGTCTGTGGAAACCATGCAGCAGAGACCGTATATGATGAGAGTGGATACTGTCAGTCTGCAGAAACCATGCAGCAGAGACCGTATATGATGAGAGTGGATACTGTCAGTCTGCGGAAACCATGCAGCAGAGACCGTATATGATGAGAGTGGATACTGTCAGTCTGCGGAAACCATGCAGCAGAGACCGTATATGATGCAGTGGATACTGTCAGTCTGTGAAAACCATGCAGCAGAGACCGTATATGATGGAGTGGATACTGTCAGTCTGTGGAAACCATGCAGCAGAGACCGTATATGATGGAGTGGATACTGTCAGTCTGTGGAAACCATGCAGCTGAGACCATATATGATGAGAGTGGATACTGTCAGTCTGTGGAAACCATGCAGCAGAGACCGTATATGATGGAGTGGATACTGTCAGTCTGTGGAAACCATGCAGCAGAGACCGTATATGATGGAGTGGATACTGTCAGTCTGTGGAAACCATGCAGCTGAGACCATATATGATGAGAGTGGATACTGTCAGTCTGTGGAAACCATGCAGCAGAGACCGTATATGATGGAGTGGATACTGTCAGTCTGTGGAAACCATGCAGCAGAGACCGTATATGATGGAGTGGATACTGTCAGTCTGTGGAAACCATGCAGCAGAGACCGTATAAGATGAGAGTGGATACTGTCAGTCTGTGGAAACCATGCAGCAGAGACCGTATATGATGAGTGTGGATACTGTCAGTCTGTGGAAACCATGCAGCAGAGACCGTATATGATGAGAGTGGATACTGTCAGTCTGCGGAAACCATGCAGCAGAGACCGTATATGATGAGAGTGGATACTGTCAGTCTGTGGAAACCATGCAGCAGAGACCGTATATGATGAGAGTGGATACTGTCAGTCTGTGGAAACCATGCAGCTGAGACCATATATGATGAGAGTGGATACTGTCAGTCTGTGGAAACCATGCAGCTGAGACCATATATGATGAGAGTGGATACTGTCAGTCTGCAGAAACCATGCAGCAGAGACCGTATATGATGAGAGTGGATACTGTCAGTCTGTGGAAACCATGCAGCAGAGACCATATATGATGAGAGTGGATACTGTCAGTCTGTGGAAACCATGCAGCTGAGACCATATATGATGAGAGTGGATACTGTCAGTCTGTGGAAACCATGCAGCTGAGACCATATATGATGAGAGTGGATACTGTCAGTCTGTGGAAACCATGCAGCAGAGACCATATATGATGAGAGTGGATACTGTCAGTCTGTGGAAACCATGCAGCTGAGACCATATATGATGAGAGTGGATACTGTCAGTCTGCGGAAACCATGCAGCAGAGACCATATATGATGAGAGTGGATACTGTCAGTCTGCGGAAACCATGCAGCTGAGACCGTATATGATGAGAGTGGATACTGTCAGTCTGCGGAAACCATGCAGCTGAGACCGTATATGATGAGAGTGGATACTGTTAGTCTGCAGAAACCATGCAGCAGAGACCGTATATGATGAGAGTGGATACTGTCAGTCTGTGGAAACCATGCAGCTGAGACCATATATGATGAGAGTGGATACTGTCAGTCTGCGGAAACCATGCAGCAGAGACCATATATGATGAGAGTGGATACTGTCAGTCTGCGGAAACCATGCAGCTGAGACCGTATATGATGAGAGTGGATACTGTCAGTCTGCGGAAACCATGCAGCTGAGACCGTATATGATGAGAGTGGATACTGTCAGTCTGTGGAAACCATGCAGCAGAGACCGTATATGATGAGAGTGGATACTGTCAGTCTGCCGAAACCATGCAGCTGAGACCGTATATGATGAGAGTGGATACTGTCAGTCTGTGGAAACCATGCAGCAGAGACCGTATATGATGAGAGTGGATACTGTCAGTCTGCGGAAACCATGCAGCAGAGACCGTATATGATGAGAGTGGATACTGTCAGTCTGCGGAAACCATGCAGCTGAGACCGTATATGATGAGAGTGGATACTGTCAGTCTGTGGAAACCATGCAGCAGAGACCATATATGATGAGAGTGGATACTGTCAGTCTGTGGAAACCATGCAGCAGAGACCGTATATGATGAGAGTGGATACTGTCAGTCTGTGGAAACCATGCAGCAGAGACCGTATATGATGAGAGTGGATACTGTCAGTCTGTGGAAACCATGCAGCAGAGACCGTATATGATGAGAGTGGATACTGTCAGTCTGTGGAAACCATGCAGCAGAGACCGTATATGATGAGAGTGGATACTGTCAGTCTGCGGAAACCATGCAGCTGAGACCGTATATGATGAGAGTGGATACTGTCAGTCTGCGGAAACCATGCAGCTGAGACCGTATATGATGAGAGTGGATACTGTCAGTCTGTGGAAACCATGCAGCTGAGACCATATATGATGAGAGTGGATACTGTCAGTCTGTGGAAACCATGCAGCTGAGACCGTATATGATGAGAGTGGATACTGTCAGTCTGTGGAAACCATGCAGCTGAGACCATATATGATGAGAGTTGATACTGTCAGTCTGTGGAAACCATGCAGCTGAGACCGTATATGATGAGAGTGGATACTGTCAGTCTGCGGAAACCATGCAGCTGAGACCGTATATGATGAGAGTGGATACTGTCAGTCTGCGGAAACCATGCAGCTGAGACCGTATATGATGAGAGTGGATACTGTCAGTCTGCGGAAACCATGCAGCTGAGACCGTATATGATGAGAGTGGATACTGTCAGTCTGTGGAAACCATGCAGCTGAGACCATATATGATGAGAGTGGATACTGTCAGTCTGTGGAAACCATGCAGCAGAGACCGTATATGATGAGAGTGGATACTGTCAGTCTGCGGAAACCATGCAGCTGAGACCGTATATGATGAGAGTGGATACTGTCAGTCTGCGGAAACCATGCAGCTGAGACCGTATATGATGAGAGTGGATACTGTCAGTCTGCGGAAACCATGCAGCTGAGACCGTATATGATGAGAGTGGATACTGTCAGTCTGCGGAAACCATGCAGCTGAGACCGTATATGATGAGAGTGGATACTGTCAGTCTGTGGAAACCATGCAGCTGAGACCGTATATGATGAGAGTGGATACTGTCAGTCTGTGGAAACCATGCAGCTGAGACCGTATATGATGAGAGTGGATACTGTCAGTCTGTGGAAACCATGCAGCAGAGACCGTATATGATGAGAGTGGATACTGTCAGTCTGTGGAAACCATGCAGCAGAGACCGTATATGATGAGAGTGGATACTCTCAGTCTGCGAACACCATGCAGCAGAGACCGTATATGATGAGAGTGGATACTGTCAGTCTGTGGAAACCATGCAGCAGAGACCATATATGATGAGAGTGGATACTGTCAGTCTGCAGAAACCATGCAGCAGAGACCGTATATGATGAGACTGGATACTGTCAGTCTGTGGAAACCATGCAGCAGAGACCGTATATGATGAGAGTGGATACTGTCAGTCTGTGGAAACCATGCAGCAGAGACCGTATATGATGAGAGTGGATACTGTCAGTCTGCGGAAACCATGCAGCTGAGACCGTATATGATGAGAGTGGATACTGTCAGTCTGCGGAAACCATGCAGCTGAGACCGTATATGATGAGAGTGGATACTGTCAGTCTGCGGAAACCATGCAGCTGAGACCGTATATGATGAGAGTGGATACTGTCAGTCTGTGGAAACCATGCAGCAGAGACCGTATATGATGGAGTGGATACTGTCAGTCTGTGGAAACCATGCAGCTGAGACCATATATGATGAGAGTGGATACTGTCAGTCTGTGGAAACCATGCAGCAGAGACCGTATATGATGGAGTGGATACTGTCAGTCTGCAGAAACCATGCAGCTGAGACCATATATGATGAGAGTGGATACTGTCAGTCTGTGGAAACCATGCAGCAGAGACCGTATATGATGAGAGTGGATACTGTCAGTCTGTGGAAACCATGCAGCTGAGACCATATATGATGAGAGTGGATACTGTCAGTCTGTGGAAACCATGCAGCAGAGACCGTATATGATGAGAGTGGATACTTCCAGTCTGCGGAAACCATGCAGCTGAGACCGTATATGATGAGAGTGGATACTGTCAGTCTGTGGAAACCATGCAGCAGAGACCATATATGATGAGAGTGGATACTGTCAGTCTGCAGAAACCATGCAGCAGAGACCGTATATGATGAGAGTGGATACTGTCAGTTTGCGAAAACCATGCAGCAGAGACCGTATATGATGAGAGTGGATACTGTCAGTCTGTGGAAACCATGCAGCAGAGACCATATATGATGAGAGTGGATACTGTCAGTCTGTGGAAACCATGCAGCTGAGACCATATATGATGAGAGTGGATACTGTCAGTCTGTGGAAACCATGCAGCTGAGACCATATATGATGAGAGTGGATACTGTCAGTCTGTGGAAACCATGCAGCTGAGACCGTATATGATGAGAGTGGATACTGTCAGTTTGCGGAAACCATGCAGCTGAGACCGTATATGATGAGAGTGGATACTGTCAGTCTGCGGAAACCATGCAGCTGAGACCGTATATGATGAGAGTGGATACTGTCAGTCTGCGGAAACCATGCAGCAGAGACCGTATATGATGAGAGTGGATACTGTCAGTCTGCGGAAACCATGCAGCTGAGACCGTATATGATGAGAGTGGATACTGTCAGTCTGCGGAAACCATGCAGCAGAGACCGTATATGATGAGAGTGGATACTGTCAGTCTGTGGAAACCATGCAGCAGAGACCGTATATGATGAGAGTGGATACTGTCAGTCTGTGGAAACCATGCAGCTGAGACCGTATATGATGAGAGTGGATACTGTCAGTCTGTGGAAACCATGCAGCTGAGACCGTATATGATGAGAGTGGATACTGTCAGTCTGCGGAAACCATGCAGCTGAGACCATATATGATGAGAGTGGATACTGTCAGTCTGCGGAAACCATGCAGCTGAGACCGTATATGATGAGAGTGGATACTGTCAGTCTGCGGAAACCATGCAGCAGAGACCGTATATGATGATGTGAGATGTGTTCTGGAAAAACTGGTCTTAATGCAAATGCATAAAGAGCCGTTCAAGATTAGCCTGTGAAGTAAACACAGGCTATTCAGGGATGAAACTTTCAACTTTTCTTGTGTTTTTGAATTGAAAGTCTCTTATTGATGAAAACCCAAGTTAGGTGGAAAGTGTTGTCCCTAATAAGCCAGTGCGGACTCTTTGACAATCCTTTAAGCACATGCATTAAGCCTTGTTTTCCCAGGCGGACTCTTTGACAATCCTTTAAGCACATGCATTAAGCCTTGTTTTCCCAGGCGGACTCTTTGACAATACTTTAAGCACATGCATTAAGCCTTGTTTTACCAGTCTTTGACAATACTTTTAGCACATGCATTAAGCCTTGTTTTCCCAGTCTTTGACAATACTTTAAGCACATGCATTAAGCCTTGTTTTACCCTCCTTGACAATACTTTAAGCACATGCATTAAGCCTTGTTTTACCCTCCTTGACAATACTTTAAGCACATGCATTAAGCCTTGTTTTACCCTCTTTGACAATACTTTAAGCACATGCATTAAGACTTGTTTTACCAGAGCATGGCTCATATGTGATATTATTATAAATAATTAACACAATGCACAACAATTAAAGTCTGTCCACATTTCAAATAAACACGTCCCTCTGTTTGAATGGAAATGTTCAAAAGATTATGCAACTGACCACAAAATGTCTTCCATGAGGTATAATTGTTCACCTGTCCACAAAAATGTGATGTGTATTATACATGTTTTACAGGTATTACGATTTGTTAATACAAATTTAATAGCATATTCAAGTTCTTAAATATATTTTATTTATATAAATGAATTGATTAGAAACAAAATACAATTATTTTGACATCCGCTATAATATAATTAGTGTTATTTAGGTGCGGAACCAATTTTTGATGCCTGCTTTAAGCAGAGCCCAGGAACTATAGTCTGCAGTCCGTTCTTGACGTCTCAGGGCCCAACATCATTGGAAACCAGCATCCTCAGCTTACCCACCTTGATTTAACCCATTTATGCCTAGTGGACTCTCCCATCCTTCTAAATTGGATCATTTTGTTTCCAAAATTAGGGATGTCTAGTATATTTATTTCTATATTTAGAATACTTCTTACAGAAATTCCAATAAGCAAAAAGCGCAGACCCTAATGAGACACTGCATCATGCTGCGTCTCATTTGGGTCTATGCTGTTTGCCAAGGCCTTTTTTATAGACGCTAGGCATAAATGGGTTAACCACACAAAGATGTGACTCCACTTTTTTGTTCTGGTTTGAAAGTATGCTTTCTTTTTAAACCCTTTCCCACTCAGAAGCAAAATGACATTGGCTATGTGCAAACAGCGTAAAACCAGAACAGCCTGCGAGTAACTCGCAGTTCAGGTTTTATGCTGTTTGCTGCTCATCCATAACTAAGGGTTGGAGATGAAGCCTTTAAAACTTGAATTTAGTAAGAAAGGTCTTAAATTAAATTGAACTTTCTAAGGAACAACAAATGCGTAAAAATATGTATTGAAGTGGTTAAAGGATTAAGAAAAATATTCATCAAGGATCACTAACAATACAGTCAGTGTAAGCTTCAAGGCCTTTTTTCCACTTACCAGATCCTTGATGGCTTCTTCATGCATTAATTACCTGATTTACCTGCATGACATTGTCCATGTAAACAGTTCTCACTTGCATTTTTACTAAATTTCCACTTACGATTTTCACTATCCTATTTGAAGTAAAGAACAATATAATCGGAAGATCTCTTACAATATAGTCAGTTAAAGTTTCAATGCCTGATTTACCACCTACCCGTTCTTTGATGTCGCCAAGTAGTGACTCGGCCTCTTTCAGCTGTTTCTGTGTGTTCGCGTACTTCTGTTTGGTCAGTGAGAGCTCATTCTTGAGGGCGTACGTTTCCTCTGCCTCCTGGGCACGTGTCAGTTGATATTGGATCAGCCGGTCGGCCAGCGTCGCGGACTCCTGGGTGGTCAAGACGTTGGTAGATGTATTTTATTGTCTTATTTTTGAGAATAAAAAAATTGTAAAAAAATACTGATTCGAAGTACAAGTGTCAATGGTAAATCTGGATCAGCCTGTGTCTTGGACAATACTTGTACATTTTTTTCTGGGTTACAGTGTGTTTATTTCACCATTTTAGATAGTCATTTCGAAAAAATTATACTTAAAAGATTGGGAAGGGGGCTAAATTGCTGCCTCAATGACCAAAAATACATGATGGATTCCAGATACATAAAATACAGTCTGCAAAGGCTCATCAGGAAGCACATTAACCGCATGCATAAATCCCTGTTTTCTGATTGTCAGTTATTACTGGCTCACCCGATTGGTCAGCTACACAGACTCTTCAATAGGGAAATATTAAAGCTCAATACGTATATTGACTCTTCAATAGGGAAATAAAGCTCAATACGTATATTGATTTACTTAATATTCAGTACAATTAAAACATAAGAGTTGCCATTTTGTTTATTATCATGTTAAAATTTAAAACAAAGTGTCTTAATTCATTTAAAATAGTAAAGTCTACAATATTTCATAAGATTGTATGCATGGTTGGAACAATGTCTATAATTTATATGACTCAATCAAGGTTGCTCTTAAACGAGATTCGTGAAGCAAAACTGTATGAGCTTTACGTAATTACCTTTTCCAAGTTGTCGATTCTTTGTCTTAAAAGTCTGTTTTCAGTTCGTAATCTCTGAAAATAAAAAGTATAACATACTTCATTATTTCCATCTGTCACAAACTGCTGTAAATCTTATTCATTTGCATGAAACTTAATTCATTTCCATAAACAGGAAATGGTGTATAAAAATCTGAAATCTATAATATACTGAAGCACACCATTATGAAGCAATTTACTAGATTTTATTAAGTTTGCATTAGATGCGAAATCACATGGGAAATCAGGATTGTTATATTTCAGCATGTTGCAGTGTACTGTATACATTTCATTTACCTGTATGCACTTGTCCATGTAAACGGTTCTTACATGTATTTTTACTGACCATCCTTTAAAAAGTTAAACTATCCTCTATTATCACCCAAGGCATGTGTCCAACAATTTAAGAATATTCATCAGTAATAACAGTTTTATCTGTGCAGTGAACTACAGGTGACTCACAGTCTCTCTAATATCATCATTGATTTCCACAGATCACCTAACATGATGGGGTAAAAACTTGAAGCTAACCAATACTATTCAAGGCGCAGTCTCTGATATCATCATTGATTTTCATCACAATGCAAACTTTAAAGAGATGTTGCTGGGAACAAACAGCAAATCAAGCATTTCAGGGACTTCACTTCCAGTTGGGGATTTGAGGCAAGAAAGACAATTTGCCTAGGGTTATGCTCCTGCTTCATGGCTTCCAGCTGACATAATCAGGTCACCCTTGCTAATTTTGTGGTCGCCTTAAATTTCAGGTTCAGTTATCTTTTAAGGTAATAAATGAATATCATTTTAGAGAGATGATATTTTTCCCAAATAATTGTATTACTAGTATTGCAAATGGTTTGGGCATTTTGAAATTAAGTCTTAAATTAAACTGTGTCGCCCCAATTAATCCCTGACCGTACCCTGACTGAAAACAAGGGCATAATTGCAGTCTTTACTTACTTACTTCAGCAATAAACAAAGGCATTGTTTACCGGTCTAATGTTGCATAGCAAAATCAATTAAAAACCAATTAAGAACTATGTTCCCATGTTAATGGAAACATGAGCATGTGAAGGAAACATCACTGCTGGACAAGAAACTTAAAATGTGACCTAACATAGCTTAATGAGCAGTTCCCATTAAAATGTAAATACAACACTGTAGCTTGACACTACATAAATTGAAATATCTTGTTAAACACTTCAAAGAAGTTTACATTTGAAATTCTGCATGTAACATCAAAACAATATTCCCTTAAATACCAATGTTTTATGCGAATTTATACAATGCCGCTTCAATTTTTTAATTGCAACATAAAACAGTGGTATGTGTTCGCAGTGCTAATAATTGAAAACTCAAGCTAATTTATTGAATTAAAATACATCTCTTTCTGTTCAATATATATCAAGGGTCTAGTGTGAAACAGCTGTATCTCCTATAGAATAAGGGCTGTTTGTAAAACATGCATGCCCCCCATATGGGCTGTCAGTTGTAGTGGCAGCCATTGTGTGAATAGGTTTTTTGTCACTGTGACCTTGACCTTTGACCTAGTGACCTGAAAATCAATAGGGGTCATCTGCCAGTCATGATCAATGTACATATGAAGTTTCATGATCCTAGGCGTAAGCATTCTTGAGTTATCATCTGGAAACCATTTTACTGTTTCGAGTCACTGTGACCTTGACCTTTGACCTAGTGACCTGAAAATCAATAGGGGTCATCTGCCAGTCATGATCAATGTTCCTATGAAATTTCATGATCCTAGGTGTAAACATTCTTGAGTTATCATCCGGAAACCATTTTAATATTTCGAGTCACTGTGACCATGACCTTTAACCTAGTGACCTGAAAATCAATAGGGGTCATCTGCCAGTCATGATCAATGTACCTATGAAGTTTCATGATCCTAGGCCTAAGCGTTCTTGAGTTATAATCCGGAAATCATCTGGTGCACGGACCAACGGACGGACCGACCGACATGTGCAAAACAATATACCCCCTCTTTTTCGAAGGGAGGCAGAATATGTAGAAATGTGGACAGCAGTTTTCGTATTATAAAAAACACAGACACATAATTATTCAAAAATACATTTACATCTTAAGGACCTAAAATAGCTTCAGTGAATAGAGTCAAAGTCTTACCCTCAGCTCAATTTGATCTTCACTTTCCTTGCTCTTCAAGGCTGTATACTCTTTTTCTAATCTGAAAATACAACAAAAGAATGCAAAACAACTGCAACGGCTTCTGGCAAATGAATTTACAGCGGGAAAAGATAGATCTCAAAGAGGCAGCAATTTTTAACTACATGCAGTATGCAGTGTTTTAAAGGCCAATTTACCTGTTTGAAAAGCATAGATCTCCCAAATAAGTCAAATAAAATGTTAGCTTATTATGGTGCCACCCTTTGCAATAAAGTTTTGACTTATGAGACATCTTAATTGACGAACAATGGACCTCCAAATTTCAATCTCATATCTTGGACACTCATCAGAGATCCCTCTATTAAACTATAGCTGAATGGTTAATTCAACTGGCTACCAGTATGTCAAAATGAGCATGTAGAATTCAACCCTTCCACCTTTCGCCCCATATAGGCCATTAAGCCCACCACATTAGACCACAATGCTGGCAGCAGTGTTTTTGACACTATTTTGGGAGCCGCATTTTGACTAAAATTCTGAAATTTGTGTTGTTGTTATTTTGATAACTAATGCTACAAAATTGAGAAAAAAAGTGTTTTAAATATTTTATTTTTTAAGATTCAACTTATAAAGTTGCACGGGAGATAAACTAATTGTTGAGATCTATTTTTTGGAAACCTTCAAATGGGAATGTTCAGGTTCCATTTGGGCAAAAAATATATACTTTTTTTCCATTCGGAATGGGGCTATATACCGGCCTAAAATTTGAATTAAAAACAACAACACTGGGAAGCCTACATTTTCCATATATTCCTGTCATAATTTATATTTTATTTAAATAAGATTGTTTAAATGTACAAAAAACTATGCTGCTTTTATTTTCAATTGCAATGTATTACGTATTCCCCTCACCAACAGACACCATAACTAGAAACAATCACAACTCAAAATAATTCTACAATAACTCAAGCAAATACATAGTACCAGCTAAATTGTCATATCATCTGCATCAAATAACCCCTTTAAACTTAAGCACAGATTATGTGATAACTTGAGGATATCTTTCTGTCAATGATCAAATGTGTCAGTTATTTTTACCAACAATTATCAAGATATCAATGTTTTAATAAACTTCTTTTTTCACATTAGTGTTACAGAGCTATTTCATTCTCAAATACATTTAATGAACTGTAGTATGCATTATCATACAATTTTATATGATAAACGGGCCAACCATTAGCAAAATCAACACTGATAGACAGTATCATTTCAATTCCGTTTAACATATCTTCATGGTAAATTGATCTTTGATGGTATAAACCTTTTGGCGATTGTTACTCATGGTACTCTTAAAAGTTCATCCACCCATGAAATTGGTATCAATCAAAGTTAACTACCAACTTGACTGATTTTCAATGAAGCTTGACCTTTTAAATGTGAAATGAGGTCAGAAGTCAACATTGAAGGAGACCAGATGAATCTGATACTGCTGAAAATTATGTAAATTTGGACAGGAAACTGACGCTGGGTTATCTTGTGTGATTCTTGATTGTGGGCCATTATTATGCTAATTGCATGGTCGAGTGATTTTAAATCAATAAGCTGAGCTGATTGATTCCCTACATCTAAGCGTTTAAAACTGAATTCTTACATTAGAATTTTTTTTCTACAGACAAAGAACAAAAATAATATTGTTTAACTACAAAATAAACAATGAATAAAGTAGAGGCGTAAAATTAAGTTATCGAAAGAAGTTGATTGGATGCAATTATTTGACATGTTGTTAATGTTTATGAGTCAATAAGCAACGCCAGATGGGCATAGTGCAGGACTATAGACAGTATGAGGTGACACCCCATTTCATAGGCAACTTCAGATCATTTAGAAGATTAGGTGAAGCACCAAGTACATTCCAACATGGTTTAATGGCTCAGGCAAAAGTTGGGTTAGGGTGTTGCAAGGGCTTTAACATGTGACCCCTGGATAGCAAAGCCAGTGTCATTGCTTGACCTATGTTATTATCCCTTATGTGCTATATTGTTTGTTTGCTTCTGAGGTCAGATTGTTTGCTGTTTTCATCGGTTATAATGAGAGGCAATAACATTACATCATATAAGGTACAACATGATAAGGCAAGGTTGCATGTTGAGGAACTGCATTTTGCTCATCTAATATGCAAAATCAATAATGAACAAGAGAATGTACTAAAAGATTTGCAGTGATTCCTGCAAAATCAATGCCTAGTTGTGCAATATTAAAACCTTTATTATCCAATCCCTTTTCTATTCATGTTTTATTCATGTTCTAGCTGTGAGACACAACAAAGAAAGTTGATGCAGGTTTAGCTTGGTAAGCTGGATCAGTCGTTAAATAACAGTCAATTATATAGACAAATCTATGTGAATCAGTCAAATATATAGACAAATCTATGTGAATCAGTCAAATATATAGAAAAATCTATGTGAATTAGTCAAATATATAGGCAAATCTATGTGAATCAGTCAAATATATAGGCAAATCTATGTGAATCAGTCAATTTATAGGCACATCTATGTGAATATATAGGCAAATCTATGTGAATAGGTCAAATATATAGGCAAATCTATGTGAATCTGTCAATTTATAGGAAAATCTATGTGAATCGGTCAAAAATATATAAGCAAATCTATTTGAATTGGTCAAATATATATTATAGTCAAATCTATGTGAATCTGTCAATTTATAGGAAAATCTATGTTAATCTGTCAAAAATAACAACAAATCTATATGAATTGGTCAATATATAATATTATAGGCAAATATATATGTGAATCTTTCAATTTATAGGAAAATCTACATGTATGTGAATCAGTCAAATATATAGGCACATCTATGTAAATCAGTCAAATATATAGGCATATCTATGTGAATCTGTCAAATATATAGGCAAATATATGTGAATCTGTCAATTTATAGGCAAATCCATGTGCATCTGTCAATTTAAAGGAAAATCTATGTGAATCAGTCAAATATATAGGCACATCTATGTGAATCTGTCAATTTATAGTAAAATCTATGTGAATCTGTCAAATAAAGCCAAATCTATGTGAATCAGTCAAAAATATAAACAAATCTATATGAATTGGTAAATATATATATTATAGTCAAATCTTGGTGAATCTGTATATACAAAAAATGTTTAATATTTTTATTTTCCGTTTTAATTAAAAAAACAGCAAATCAACCTTTCTAATTGACTACACCTTAATAAGTGTTTGATAAAATATTCAAAATATTTAATATGCACTACATAACAATAATGTTTTGTTTTTTAAAGAATTATACCATTTTTGTATATTAAAATGCAAGAAATACTGAGACACATTATAAAACGATATTTCCATAAATTACAATGTTATTTTGCATTCATATCAACATATTATGTTCCAGTAATTTGATACTTTGTATCCTGCTATGTAAATTCTGAATTTGGATGGATCTAAAAAACATGATTTAATAATGAAACACATTTTGTTTTCACATCTTCTGTTATGGTTACATATTAGTAAATTTTATTCATTACTATAATGCCACTGAAAATATGTAGCAGGGCTCACGCTGGGCTCAAACTTTAGGGAGAAGTGCATTCTTCCTGGACACTGATTTAGGGAGAAGTGAGGAGACTCTAGGGAGAAGTGGAGAGACTCGGACACAAGGGTTTGCATGAAGGGCGTTACAACACACATATATGTGTATCACATTATTGAAGCATACCACTGTAGTACACATAATTATATTTCTTTTGTGTATCTTAATTTTTCCAGCAGTTCTAATTAACCAAGTAATAATAGACACGACAGATAAATAACTAAAATTTTACTAGCTCTATATTCAATCCATTTTGATGTAAATATCATATTATACAGACTAAAGTATTTCAAAGATAATATGTTTATGAAGCAGTAGATAACATAAGCTTAATAAAACTGTCAGACCAGATAAATATTTATGTTTGAAATATGACATTTAACATATGCTTTCTTAATAATTATTTGTTATTTTTTATTGTCTTTCCAACTGCAATTTCATGTGAATACAATTCGAAATATGATAAACCACACCGTCCGCATCACCCCATCGGTATTCTTCATTATATTTCTTCTTTAAAGAACTTCGAAATTAAATTATAATCGACGAAAAATAATGTATCCGAAAACGACAGTCCGAAAAATTGTATGCGTTACGCACATAAAGAAACAAATTGTGCATATCGTTTGACAGCAAAAAATGAAAATCTGAAACCTAGCAAATACGTTATTAATATACAATTTAATTGACATATTGCTTTACAATAGCATAGTTTGTGGGTAAAAAACAACTTAATTATCACCTTTTAATTTCAAATGATAATCGGCAGAAAGGTGTAACATCATCAACATAGATCTAATTATTTAATTATCATCCTTTTGTTAATTCAGATCGATAGTCGGTAGAAATGTTAAGTGATCAACTTAGAAATATTTTTTTTATTGTTAGGCTCCTTTTTATTTGTTTATCTTTAAATACGACGTTTGCCATCGGCCGCTATAGTGTTGGCAGACGACAATATCAACGGTGTATTTCCAAGTATACAGTGTCTGCGCATGAATGACCCAATATTATGTGTGAGCGAACTCAATGTTGATTTGCCTGCTACCATGTGACTTGAATGCTGACTTAACCAATATCGATCGCCGATTAGATAAGTTCGGAGGTTGGGAGAATCGGGGCAGGGTTTACCTCAAATTACCTGTCGCTCAATTGCGACACGCTCCCATTGTGTACACACCGGTCTTAATGACCTGTGTACTAACGCGAAAGGAATTGTGGGCAGCACTTCTTTTACGAGTAAAAAGTGAAAGCGAAAGAAGGTCAGGTAATGGTGCTTCTGATAATCGCTATCAGTCTTAATAGAGATTCAAAATCACATTTAAACATGATTAAATAACATTTAGCAACGGTTAATATTTGTTGAAATGGGAATAATTAAATTTGTAATCCGAAACCGATTACCGTAAGTCTATGTTAACGCGTTTTTAATCCGAAACACACTTCCAAATTTAAATGTTACCGCAACGTTAAATATTTTTGCTTCTAATTAACAGTGCAAATTTATTTTGTGTCGAATCTTTTTCTCAATTAAAAAGAGCGCGAAAATTATGCAGCATGTACTTGTAACGTCGCGTCTATTGCATACAAATGGCGTGTATTGAGCGTTTTAACAAGCACGCAACAGGTCAGGGGATTGACGCATATTCAGAGGCAATATTGCATCAAATCTATAAATAGTCACTTAAAAAATGGCAAGGTTTGTGTTAAAGAAATAACTGAAAGCTTTTATCGTAAATATTTACCAGAAAGAGATTGATAAAAACGGAATAAACGGGATTATCGGGTAATAAATAGAAACTTGAAAAATAGTAAGTATACAGTAATAGAGTCGGGTTGAAACGGATGTATTGGGGAATCGTTCGAGTCGGGATTTTACTATCTGTGTGGAAAAGTTTTAAAACAATTAAACAATGAAAAAAAAATATTTTTAAATGACTGGGGGATTTTTTTGAAGAGTCATAGCGCACCAAATGACGTCTTTTGACGCTGTTTTTTTTTTAGTTATAACGCACCACAGAACGTGAATTGACACGTTAAATTAAAAAAAAAATCAACATATGGAAGGGGACACCGCTCCCGAACCCACCCCCGGGGCGCCTGAACAAATTCCTGGGGAAGGCACTGAACAATTCTAAAAAAAACAATCCTTTTAAAACACACAATAAAAAACAACTTTTCTTTCATTATTAACATTTTCATTCATACGCAGTACTACTTTGGCGGAAGCATAATTCCCCAAACGAGGGGAATGTGATGCGTCTTAGTATAGAGGTGAAAATAACGTAGTGACGTCACCATCTATGTATAGAATGACACGCTCCGGGCTGCGACAGTGTGTATTGGAAAATGGAGTCAGACCTTGACATCGAGAAAACCGGATGTACCGGGTAAACAAATTCCGATAGGAGGGAGACTGGAAGTCGCTTTTTATCTACAATTTCTTAAATTTTAGGCGACGTTTGGCGTAAGAAAGCGACTTAGTCGCTCACATCGCCCCATAGCGCGAGCCCTGTGTAGTAGCCATATTTATCACTTTTCTACGCAAAAGTGTGCCATTAACCTAGCTGTTCACAATATTATACCTTGGCTAAGTGTGCACTGCCATTTAATGTAACTGTAAACTTATTAATATGTATTTTTGCATAAAATAATCATAATTATACAGAATACTATCTTGAACAGATGTTCAATTGTGAATTTTATTATTTAACATCACACAAAAATATGAAAATAATTTATTAATTGTTCCCTACTAATAACAATATTAGAAGATTTTTTCCAATGTTTGAAAATTGGAATTGCTTCACAATTATTCTGAATGGTTTTATATGGTTAACTTAACAATAATAACGCCAAGACTGTCATGATCTAACACATCTAAAAGGTCGGGGCAAACAAATTAAACAAATTTTGTTGGTAGAGCCATAGACTGTCAATACAGGTTGTGTGCAATCTAACTATGAGCACAACCTAAAACTTGTGACAAGAGAGTCATGAACCATTCACAACCCAAGCTCTCATACAATTAGAGCACTATTAACTTCAACTAGGCAAACATGGATGCATGGTTTAGCTACTATACAACTGAAATACCGTAACATTCTTTGTAAAAATATAAATAAACTTTAAACAAAACAACACCTAAAAAAAAAAGGACAAAAGTAACCTGGCTTCATTATCACTTACTCTTCTTTGGTTGCAAATGCAGGCACGTACTGGCATGAATCATCAGCGTCCCCAAAGTCGACAAAATCCATTGGTTGCTATGGTAACACTATTCACACAATCACTTTGACAACATGCACTTCCTGTTACAGCCATTTAGTCAGATAGCTTTTCAGTCTAGTTTCAGAGTGCTTAATGCTATTTCATACATTAGCTGTCTTAATACATTAAGTTTGTCTATGTTCATGTTACTTAATTTATGCCCAAAGTTAGCATCCTTAAGAAGAAATAATCACAACAAGTCAAATATTAATAGCCGATGTAATAAAAATGTTTTCCCTAATTCAACCTTGTAAAGATAATATAAAATTCATCTGAATTAAGTGTCATCACAGCTTCCATTTACAATAAAATGTGTAAGTTTTCAGAACAGTATGACATACTATGACATACAGATACTTTTTCATGCCCAGTTTTCTTTCTAATCTATCTCTGAGAACTCATGTGTAACCCATTCACATTACTTTCATCTAACTTAATAACCATAAACTGTTTAAGCCAAAGGCTATTGATGGTAAATTACGATGAAAGATTTACCAGCCTGACCAAACTGACCACCCACACAAAATGATAAATGTCTCCCTATCTAAGCTTTTATCAACATCACATGAAAGTTTCTCTAAGCCACTTAAAAGGAAACTGTTCTGGGGACACAGTTGATACCTTCATCTACCCATGATTTATTTTCCAATCAATAATCAATAATCAGCAAGGTACACAAATAAAACCTAAAGCCAATAAACCAAACAACAAAATTAGCTGAATTTATCAAATTATGCAAAAGTAACTTAATCCAACTGAATTAGTCACAACAGTAAATAACCTAACTGATGTTTTGTTTCGTTTCTTACTCAATGATTACTTAGCAAATGTCAACTGCAAAGTATTGAATCATACAAATAAATTCAGTTTCTATTTTTGCCATAAATATTCACTGATCACATATTTTTGTTTTGAATTCACTGACTAAAACAAATAAAAAAATATTCAGAGAATTCACAAATGCAATGTTGATCCAAAATCTTTAAATTAGGAAATGAACTGGTTGACTATGTCACATACTTAACCCACCCAATTCCCTCAACCTGTCGCTGTGTTTCATATACATTTGCCACTATGATTTATTACTTATGCAAAGCTATGGAATGCGTTACATATTTCTCATATTTTCTTTCTCAAACATCAATATTTTCCTTCTGAACTATACCAGTACATCAAAGACACAGCTGTAAGGTTCTCAATTATACTCCAACTTTGCCAATATGTTCACATACTTATGCTTTAAACATCACAGGCACAGGGTAATAAAAGGCAAACAAAATTTATTTTGCGAAAAAATTCTCCTTTTAAACCACATAGTTGAGAGTAGATGTATAGTATACTAATACGACAAGAAATAACGTCATATGTTTTTGGTCCACTGAACTTTCACAGTGTCATGAATATAAGTGGTAACGATGATACGCCGATTTTGCCAGCTAGTGCACCGTTAATTTATGTGCCAATGCTATATTATATGCCCAATAGCAACAAGATTTATATTTATTGCTGTTCCCTGATAATATATCTTGCTCAAGATCTTAAACTTTAATTTTATTACTGAAACGTCGGAAATTATGAACAGATGAGCCTCAAGTCACAAATGTTTCTAATGCAGTTCAAAGTGCATGTGCTTACTTAATATTGTTTAAGATGTTAATGAAAGGTTTTCAAAAAAAAATAAACAGAAGAGTTCTTAAAGTAATACAAGTCAAATAGTTATGATTAAGTAGAAACTTCCTGTATTTTATATTATCAGTTAATATTAATTTTTTATACTTTAAGTTGCAGCTGGGTTCAAAAATCAGTTAAAAAGATTCATAAGTTCGTAACACGGAAATGGGAAATGAAAATACAGATAAACAATTTAGCAAATATGGAAGATTAAACATGCAGTTTGATATACATGCAATATAAAATAAACATTAATTTAAACAAAAATGTACCTACAGATTACCATGTTATTGAATACTTGGACGAAATTTTGAGGTAAACATGCCATATTAATGATATGCCATATCAAATTGACATCCCGGGGTCATATTGCTATATTTTTAATATCTTATGCATCAAATCACCATTGCACGGAAGAATATTGACAGGTTTTCTATATAAAAAACATTTTTGTACTTGTTTTTTGCAATATCAGTCACGCCATCTAAGCTGGTACCTTAGACTGCTAATTTCATGAAAATGAATTTAAGTGATATACTCTTCTTTAAGTGTTATTTATCTAATGCACCCAAGAAAATTCAGGGAGAGCTTTTATATGTGGTTTAAAAGTATTTTAGATTTGAACTTCCACAACATCTGTCTATTCATGATACTCAAACATTGATACTGATTATGCCGTTTATTGTTTATGGCTTTTATTTTCTCAGTAGTTCAAGAATGACACCTAATAAAATAAAAATAATGAATACTTAAATTTCCTTTTATGGTGGAGAAAAAAAACACTAAAATGTTCAAGAGGAAATCAATTTTCCTGTTCAATAAATACCTTGATAAATAGTAAAAGTATAATTTACCACGTTTAAAATGGGCAAACAGTTTAATTCTTTGTCTCTTAAATAGTACACACATCAAATATGTTCCTTTAGAATTATAAGACCATTGTTAGTTCAGACAAATAAACATTCTTGCATTAAACGATAGCAAATAGGATTTTACAATTGTGTTTATTATAGTTTGTTATCAAGAACTGTTTACTTTACTTATTTATACAATTATTGGTGTCCTGGAACCCCAAAATTTAATAACGATTTGTTTGCAACAAAATTTCATTTACTTTAGTTTTTTGTCTGCATAAATAGTTTGAATTTCTTTGTTTGTTCAGTCTTCTCACTTGAAATAAGTTATAAAAAAAATTGTTAGTCAATTTATGTATTTAATATTTTTTTAAAAGGCTTTGAAAGAATATTACCTCATCAACATTTAATTTTGTCTGATATACTTCAAAGATACATGTGTGTCTTTCATCATAAATCATTTTTATCTATTTTCTTTTCATATGATCAATTTGTCCAGCAATACAATTAAATACTGCACAGTATTCCAATACACAGTTACACAATAATGAGTTAGTTTTTAATTGCACTTTTCGCCCTAAAATCATAACTGCAGAAAATGCATATTATATGACTCCTTTATAAAATCCTATTTAAAACTCTTCATTCACAATTACACTGACACACTTAATAACCAACATAGTTGTAACTCAATTTTTAATTAGGCACAGCTAACAATCCAGCAATCCTGTGAAAGTTGAAAGCTGTTTAAGTCTGCACTGACCATATTCCACAGATTATCTTACAATTTAAATGTGATATGGCATGAAAAAGAGCCCCTTTACAGATAAAGTGGCCACCCAAACTATGTGAAGTATTAGTTCGAATCAATATCCATACTTGATTGGTATGAATCAGAGATATAGCAAATATGAAATTTGTAATCGAGTTTTTATCTTAATTATTTAATTTACACCTTTCTTGAAGACTTGACCATGACTAGGACATTGTTGTCCTTTGCATGAGTCAATCTCCTACAACATTATTTATCAATTAAGAATTCCAATGAAAGACTCTGTGCACATGTATTTTGCATTCCATACATATTGTTTATTAAGTCCAAGAGTTTCAACACACAACTGTTTTATATGCTCAACGTTTTAATATGAGATACAATAGTTTAACATCAACCTTCAATGCATGGAGAACTAACAGTAACAGATGCTGTTTATGTCCACAGTCTTGCGATGAATCAACCGTAGGATCATAAATATAATATAATAATCATATACATAATAAATAAATACAAGGCTATTGTCAAGCAATATGGTCCCCTACCGGCTCCACCATTGTCAGAAATTCCACCATTTTCAGATTTTTTTTTTTGGGGTTGCCATAGCAGCCACAATTTTTGACTTAGGAACAAAATGAAATGACGTGCATAATGTCCATATTGCCATCTATCCATGTTGCAAGTTTCATGAAAAAATATTAAGAACTTTAAAAGTTATTGCAGGATCCAGAAAATCACCATTTTCAGCAGTATTTCTAGTCTATTTGTTGCCATAGCAACCAGAATTTTTGACGTAGGAACAAAATGAAATGACATGCATAATGTCCATATTGCCATCTATCCATGTTTCAAGTTTCAAGAAAACATATTAAGCACTTTTCAAGTTATCGCAGGATCCAGAAAAGTGTGACAGACTCACAGACGGACACACAGAGCGCAAACCATAAGTCCCCTCCGGTGAGACCGGTAGGGGACAATAAAAGAGAATGGAAAACATGCAAGAATATCATTTTTATTTGAAGATACACACCATATAAAAAATCTATTCCAAACTGATTGGACTGTGCTAATTTATACTTCACTCAAACAAAAATCCTGATCATCATCATCATCATCAACATCATCATCATCATCATCATCATCACCACCATCACCATCACCATCATCATCATCACCACCACCACCACCACCACCATCATCATCATCATCATCATCATCATCATCATC
Organism: Dreissena polymorpha; assembly: GCF_020536995.1. Taxonomy (NCBI): domain Eukaryota; kingdom Metazoa; phylum Mollusca; class Bivalvia; order Myida; family Dreissenidae; genus Dreissena; species Dreissena polymorpha. Next base: position 84,304,300 of record NC_068361.1, on the reverse strand, counting down.
ATCATCATCATCATCATCATCATCATCATCATCATCATCAATGAATTACGGTGTGATATGCACAGTTATTCATTTTAACCAGGGCTATGGACCTTGTAATAAAATGCCGATACAATAATTGAATTGATTTAAAAAATACTTTATCACCATTTAGAGCCTGATTGTTTAATAAGGAAAATTCTGAACTATGAGATGAAGAACACGTGATAAACTCTAACATATGAGCCGCATTTTGTAATAATACTGGGCTGTACAGGCTAATGAAAGACAACACTTTCAGCTTTTATAGAATTTTTCATTTAACCCTTTGCATGCTGGGAAATTTGTCATCTGCTAAAATGTTGTCTGCTGAATTTCTAAAATTAGCATTTTCTTCGATTTTTTTCAAAGAATACTATCAGAATAGCAAACAGTTTGGATCCTGATGAGACGCCACAATCTGTGGCGTCTCATCTGGATCCAAACTGTTTGCAAAGGCCTTTAAAATTCGGTTCCCGCACTGAAAGGGTTAAAATTAAGTCTCTTCTAAAGGAAAATCAAGTCTAGGCGGAAAGTTTCGTCCCTGATTAGCCAGTGCAGCTCACTAATACAAATAAACAAGCCCCAAGCATCTAATGTAATAAAGCCTAAATGTTATGGTCAAATATAATTATTTGACCATCTTTTGCTCACTCAGTCAAAAAACAATTACCCTCGAGCAAAGAACGATCAAACTGCCACCAACATACTAAGGTGAAAGAATAACAGTTTAATATAGCAATAAATGATATAATAAATTCACTGGGCATATGTGGGAAATTGAAACCAAATTTGTCACAAACACAGTCTGCCAATTAATATTAAACCAAAGGGATACAACTCTGCCAATGATATTCTGCATTAAAAAAAATCTTCTTCATGGATCTTAAGTTACAAACAGCATGTGTCTTGTGTCTTGGAATGCATTCTATAAACAATATTATACTGTTAATTGCCTATGGCCAAGTCAGATATTTACTCTGGAACAATGCTCCGTGGTAAAAAAAAAACTTGGTGGTAAATCAATTTAACACTTCTGATATAGCTGGGGGACACAATACAGGCTAGCAATGTTCATTGCTTCAATCTTGCTTGAAAATAATGATCACTTCAATCTTGCTTGAAAATAATGATTACTTCAATCTTGCTTGAAAATAATGATTACTTCAATCTTGCTTGAAAATAATGATTACTTCAATCTTGCTTGAAAATAATGATTACTTCAATCTTCCTTGAAATGAAAATTTATGATGATTGCTTCAATATTGCTTGAAAAGGGTGATTGCTTCAATCTTTCTTGAAAATGATGATTGCTTTAATCTTGCTTGAAAATGATGAAGGTAAAATAACTAGGCTTGCTCAAAATGCAATCTTAAGGTCTATGAAAGTATAAATTACAACTGAATTCCATGATTTAAGACCCAAAGTAAGATGACTTTCAAAAAGAAAGGAATAAAGACCTACATCCCAAATTATATGACTGATTGTCTGACAACACAAGAGCATTATACTACAGAAACTATGTCAACAAAGACACAATGACAAACTGCTTGACCATTTTCACCAGGGAATGACATAGAGTCAGAGGAAAACACATCAAGAGCACTGACTTCCACCTGTGTTATGGTAATTAACCTTCAAGTAACACTTCAAGAGACAGGCGAACACTATGCTACTTTCAACACTTCAAACCAACAAAAATATTCACAGGACAAATTTTGCTTTTTTTGAAAATGTTGATGGAAATTGTTTGATTTAAAGACTACAGTCAATTCTTTACCTTACATCATTTTGATATAAAAAATATAAATATATTCGCAATTTTCTGGTTTTTCGACTTGAACAAAAACATTCTGTTCAATAAATTGGTGTACATTTATAAATGAGCAATGCTCCTTTGACTTCAGTATTTTAGTAACTGACGCTATACCATTGGCAGCCTTTTTACTTGTTAACGTAAAAACCTTTTAACTTGAAAACATAAAAAACTATTTTCTTGTTAACGTAAAAAACAATACACTGCTAACGTAAAAAGACTATTAACTTGTTAACGTAAAAAACTTGTATAACAACACAACTGAAATGTGTGAATAATTATCTTGTTGTTTTGATGTTTACTAAAGCATACCATGTACTTATTATAGGTGTGCCAGTACTGCAGGCTTATAATAAATCAACTGCACTGCAATGTTGAAATGGAGGCCAAAAAATACCAGCACTCCATTTGTAACAATAATTAGAATTTTGACTCAAGGCCAAATTTACATGGACATGACACAAGGTCCAGATAGTTTTTCAATTAATGTTTTCTTATAATATACAAATGACGGTTAATTGAGTGGCAGAATTGGTAGAGATTAATCCTCATTGACACACTTTTAAATTTAAGTAAGAAAATAAAACCTGTTGTTATGTAATATATATCAAATGTTTGAATGTGGAACAAATTGTTAATGGTTTTCAGTTTCGCAATATGACATGTAACTATAATTTTGCTTACACTTCTGAATGAAAATCATAGCCAAAATTATTTTTGTGTTTGTTTTAAAACTTAACTAATTTCAAACTGAAGTGACCGTCAGCATTTAAATGCCCAATTTTTTTCTTACAATTTAGTTGTTTGTAATAGAAAATATATCAAATATAAACTTAAAAACAAGGGCTGTTTGTAAAACATGCATGCCCCCCATATGGGCTGTCAGTTGTAGTAGCAGCCATTGTGTGAATACGTTTTTGTCACTGTGACCTTAGAACATGTATATATAATTATTTCCAAACCAGTTTTCACGCACAGAAAAACAAAACACTGGTTGGCTCAAAGAAATTTTGGGACAGTGCTAGCCCTGGTAGATACACCCCACGACACCTGTAAATAATATAATCTGCAAATCTGGTCCTAAACAGCATCCAAGAACGAGTCACTGTGACCTTGACCTTTGACCTAGTGACCTCAAAATCAATAGGGGTCATCTGCCAGTCATGATCAATGTACCTATGAAGTTTCATGATCCTAGGCGTAAGTGTTCTTGAGTTATCATCCGAAAACCATCTGGTGGACGGACGGAGACCCAACAATAACAGTACATAATATAATCTGCAAATGTAGTCCTAAACTGCATCCAAGAACGAGTCACTATGACCTTCACCTTTGACTTAGTGACCTCAAAATCAATAGGGGTCATCTGCCAGTCATGATCAAAGTACCTATGAAGTTTCATGATCCTAGGCGTAAGCGTTCTTGAGTTATCATCCGGAAACCATCTGGTGGACGGACGGAGACCCCACCACAACAGTACATAATACAAGGGCTGTTTGTAAAACATGCATGCCCCCCTATATGGGCTATAAGTTGTAGTAGCAGCCATTGTGTGAATACGTTTTTTGTCACTGGTGGTGGTGGTGGTGGAGGAGGAGAAGGAGGAGGAGGAGGAGGAGGAGAAGGAGGAGGAGGAGGAGGAGTAGTACTAGTACTAGTAGTAGTAGTAGTAGTAGTAGTAGAAGTAGCAGTAGTAGTAGTAGTAGCAGTAGAAGTAGCAGCAGCATTACAATACCAATACTTAAGAATGATCAAATGGGAAAAGGTAACCTAGCACTGGCAGTAAATATGGGGCTCATTTACAGGTCAGATTTAGAATCTCTGCTGTAAAACGAGATTTTAAATGAATTAAAGGGAGGCAAATGCTATAATAAAAAGGACATGCATAAACGGTAGTTGTTTCCCTTGTTTGAACCATGCTAAATCCTAAAAATGCCTATTTCCAGTAACTGTGACCTTCACCTGTGACCTTTGATCTAGTGACCTCAAAATCAATAGGGGTCATCTGCGAGTCATGATCAATGTACCTATGAAGTTTCATGATCCAAGCCCCAAGCGTTCTTGAGTTATCATCCGGAAACCACCAGGTGGACGGACGGACCGACCTACCGACCGACTGACATGAGCAAAGCAATATACCCCCTCTTCTTCGAAAGGGGGCATAATAATCTGCAAACGCGGTCCTAAACTGCATCCAAGAACAAGTCACTGTGACCTTGACCTTTGACCTAGTGACCTCAAAATCAATAGGGGTCATCTGCCAGTCATAATCAATGTACCTGTGAAGTTTCATGATCCTAGGCGTAAGCTTTCTTGAGTTATCATCCGGAAACCATCTGGTAGACGGACCGACCGACCGACGGACCAACCGACCGACATGTGCAAAACAATATACCCCCTCTTCTTCGAAGGGGGGCATAAAAATAATTATGAAAGTACTATAAAAAAGATAACACTTTATACAAAAGTAAACTACATAAAAATCAAGAAGAAGTTCAATATTATCCCCAAACAGCTACTATTCTGCATTATAACCATAAGAAACAAGCGAATCACATTACTTAAAAAGCCCCATATTATATATAAATGTGATAGAAACACCCTGTGTAATCCAACACTGCAAACAAACTTAACACCATAAAATTTGCTTAGATACACCCTTAATCTGGAGAAATTTACCCCAATCACATTCACCTCTTATTTTATTTTATCACAATTAACTTAAACACAAGCGCCTTAGCACAATAAACTCTTCAGTCACATTCAAAATGAATGTCCAAACACTTAAACCAAATCTTAAGATTTATCCAAACGCTTTCTTCAGGTGAGTCTTTACTGACAGAAAACTATTGTAATGTGGTGGCTACACTGATGAGGGTAAGATTTTAAACATGTAAACATTCACAGTGACAATTTGTTGTCCATAAAAGATGCTGTTTAAATAGAGAGCAGACGACCTGTTTTACCTTCTCATATGAAGAGTATTCAAGAGATGGAAATTCAATAATAGGACAGATGTTGACAAAATAGACCCTTTGTTGGAGGAAACAAAAAATATCGGAAACATCTTTGTGTTAAAATAAACAACAATATTCTACGACAATTCAACAACAACAACATTCTTGCTTATTTGTAGAAAAGAAGAAGCAATAATGCTGTGCAAAACACAAACTCTTAGTAGAAAGGGCATACAAATATAAAAAAAATGTTGAATTTAATAAAATATATAGAGAACACAATCTCCTCATTCAACACTATATTGCTTTTTTTCCTGGCCAGGGAAAGCAAAATACTTAATATAATAAGCAAAAGCAATGTTTAAATTAGCAGAATCCATTAACAGAATAATAAAAATGCTTTTAACTCACACTTGCTCAATTAATTCCATGATCATTAGCTCATTACTCCCTGCAGCCTATTTATACAGATCGAAGTAGTGGGAAATGTTTTTGTTGCTACAATGTCTTTTATCAGTTTATAGCATAGGCACCTGTTGATAACGTTCACCTGCATTTCTGATAAGGGTCTTTCCAAATTGTCTTCCATTATGTCGTCATTATTTCCTTGTTTCTTTATCAAATACAAAAAATACCCATCCATACATGCTAATGGTCTAAACTCAAATAACATTTTTTTAATACACATAGAGAAATAATTATAATATAAATGTATTACCAAATTATGCCATTTAATACCAATAAAATTTAAACGCATTCGCAAATATGTGTGATTTATTTTCCTTACAGAGAAAACAATCAGTAGAAATTACACGCTGTGCTCGACAGAGCAAGGACTTTATTTTTAATTTTCTATTTTCAAAAACATTCAGTTTGTTGTGTGTTGATTTTATCGCAAAGGCATATGAATCTTTCATCTTCCTTAAGGAAAATTGAACCTCTAAGTGTTTTGAGCTTTTCTTTAATTGAAAAACAGTTTCAAATGAAATGAAGGAATACATATAATACACAAAGCTTAGAGCTAATTGCATTCCTGAAAAGCATCACATAGATACCAGAAAATTATCAAGTTCAGTTTTCATATTTTAAATGTTTTTTTGTCTGTTTGAGTACAATTTATTTAGTTTCTACAGAATAATGTCTAAACATTTTAGAACATTATTCTATCCAATTTATAAAGAAACTAAATAATATATCATTTTCTCTACCAAGTTGATATTATTTGACAGATTTCCTTGCTTCTTTTATACTCTGGTCTTCTACATGTTGAGTTTATTTTATGGACTGTATTATGCAAGTTGGACTTTTACTGAATTTTGTTGACCTGCTGGGTATGTTTCAAAATAAACACTTAAAATGTTTTTGGTTGTTAAAAATGTTGGACCAACAATCTTCACCCCTACATGCCCTCCAACCCAGCATGCAATCTCACATAATCCTTAACATGAAATCTCAGTCCCCAGGAACAAATGTCACTGATAAAAGAAACTCAACCCACCAGCACCCTGATAGGACATTAACACTTGGATGGTTAACACTTTGAAGATTAGTACTGATTACATAAATAATGAGCATGCTTGAAGTAAATACCATTATGTAAATGAATGTTAGCAAGGTGTAACCTATTATCAGGCTTTTCATGAATAAGGTTAGGTAGTATTTAATGAAACCCTATGGTGAATATTTTTTATTCATGATGTCTTAAATTTTTCCATAAAAAAATGTGTATGCTTTTTGGAAGTTACATGTATAAATTGTTACACAGCATGTAGAAAATGTGCTACTGTATTCTATACAATATGGCATGTATTCAGGGGTTTTCCTCGCTTCATTGGGAAGAGGCCCTAGCCTATGGATTTTGGGAAAAAAATGCTCATTTTGGGAAGAATTCTTGCTAAAATTACTGCTTTGGAAAATGAAAAAGCTGGTGTAAGTTAGGATTTTGGGAAAACTGCATGATTTTAAAGAAATTTTCAATTGGGATGGGGCCTCTTAAAGGCCCCTATTATATAAGGCTGAAAACCCCTGGTATTGTACAGAATAAAGCCCAGCTTGACATACCAAGTTTTGAATACACTGTTTAATACAGGCAGGGAACTTCATGATATACTCTGTAGCTTGATGTACAATGTCACATGTATAAAGTATTGCATACGTCATCACCAACTTGTACAGGTCACTCTGGACATACATGACTTAATATTTAAATAAAGAGAGATGTAGCGGTTTCTATGATTTAAATTTGAGCATTGGGAACCAATTTAAGTTCAAATTGTCAAACATCATTTCTATTGGAAATAATACAATAACAAATATGTTTTACCGTAAAATTGTAATAACTGCCAAAATAGATCATGATCATAAAATGCTTTTTTTTAACTCATTTGTTTTCACCAAATATAGAGGTACTTCTGGCAGAATTAAGTTGTGCCTGCAAACACACCTTAACGTAATGAACCATGTACAATCTAGCTGTAGCGAGTTAAGCTATACAAAGGGAAAAAACTTGTACTTAAACTGAACAGACTAAAATATCTCAGTTGCCTCCCTTATGTTAAAAATAAACTGGGCTAAAGAATACTACATTCAGCAAACAATGCACTTAACTTTTGGGTTAAAAAAAACAGTATGTGAATTCTTCTAAACCAAACTCCAATCTCTCAAGTTTTCACTTAAATGATTCTTCAATGCATAGTGACACATCAACAAAGTCTCGTGAATGTTCTAAAAAAATGTTCATACACAAATTTGTCGTAGGTTCCAACTACAGCTCAAAAGGTATGACTTAAAAGCAAAACAATTGCTGTTACTTGTTTAACTTAAATCATTGACCAGCTAACAATGTAATCTCACATTGTTGTAATGCCTCGTCATTTAGCCAGAACCAAATAGCAAATCTGAGCAAAGGTAATATACAGGTTTCACAATCTTGGGTTCCTAGGTTCGATCCCCTGGTACACCCAACCTACACTGTACCAATCTTATTTCACATGAGATGATCAACAGAGTTGCTTTAAACCACCAGGGCTTTTTTTATTGACTAGTGGAAAGGGCCCGGCCTTCCAAAATGGGACACACAATTATTGACACACAAGAAAAAAAAGGGGAAGAAATTTCCCCAAGTAAGTATTACATTTTTGGGATATTTGCATCATTTTAAAGAAATTTTCCAAGGGAAAGGTGCCTTTCTCTTGAGGGAATGGGCCTATATAAGGCCATTGCTTAAGAAGGAAAAAAACACCCTGACCAGGGACATTTTTAACATGACCTCTCCTGTATCTTGCAACATAGACCTTGGGATGAAGGTTATACTTATGGGAGAAAACAAATGTGATAACAATGTAAATAAAATATTTAGTCACAGATATTTAGGCAACCTTTAAATGCATTACCTCAAGTAAAACATCAATGACTCACCTATCGATCTTTAGTCAAGCTATTAATGCAACTAGAGATTTGTTAAAAACATGACTAATACCCCTCCAGCCCTCCTTGATGTATGTTCAAAGGGCAAATAATTGGGGAATATGCAGATCACTGCTGATGTTAAGTGCCTTGCCCATGTAGTCTTTATATTTTCAGTTGCAATTACTTAATTGGTTGAGCTATTGGGACAAAGTTCACACCAAAAACTAATAACATTTTATGTGTACACACGGACTGAAAAATTAACCATCCATTTAACAGAATTACCCCAATACACCCTCTTCACAAACTTCACACTCACACAAGTATATCTCACCTTTTCAGCTTCTTAGGGCTGAGACGGACCTGATAGGCCATGTTGAAGAGCGTGTCCTCGTCTCGCTCAAACTTGCCCGAGGTCTCCCGCTGGAAGTACTGCAGCATGCACTCCATGTCCATGGACAGCAGCTCGTGTTGACTAGACTGCAGTATGGCTATGCCCAGACGGAATATTGCATCCATGCCCTGTGCAATTGAATATTTTTAGGATTTAAAAAATTTAACTCTGTATGGCATACTATACCTTTGTTTCCCTAAAAACAGAACAGAACAGAACAGAACAGAATAGTTTATTTTTGACTTAAGCATGTGAAGCTCATCGTCATTAACATACATATAAATAACAGCATGCGTTGAAGTACACACAAAAACACACATCATTTTAAAGAATAAATAATCTAAATAAACACGAAATAAACATAGTTCGTGAACATATTTCGTGAGAATGGTACATGGATGGGTTTAATACACAGTGGTCACACAATGTTATGCATATAGGTTTACAAATATAGGTATAATTACATATTTCTGACCTTATTTTTTTGTAAAAATGTATTTCTATTTAACACTACATACATATGACATTTTCTCTAATTTTAAAGCATGTTAAACAATACATGGCTAGCTTTCTTAATACAGTTTTGTTTGAGCTATTTAGTAGTTTAATAAACTTGAACATATTTGGCCGGATTCTATAATATTTCGGAATTAATGCATTCCTAACATCATTATAATAAGGACATTTAAGAACAAAGTGAAATTCATCCTCGATGTCATTAAGGTTACATAATATACATTTGCGTTGATCTCTGTCAATATTCTGGTGTCTGCCCGTTTCTATGGATAATTTGTGAGAGGACAAACGTAATTTTGCAATAATGTTCCTATGTTTGTTTTTTTGTCAACAATATCAAGATACGATGATCTTTCAAAAACCGGTTTGAGTTCCTTATATAGGATCATTGAGCTACACGACGTCACACTGACATCCCAGTTGGTAATATACTGGTCTCGTAATCTGTTTTTGAATAACGGGATAAAGTGATCATTATTAACAGATTCAGGGAATAGCCATACATGCTTAAATTAATTAATTTATTTGTGTGAAAGAAGCTTAAACTTTATACATCTTAGTGTATCATGGTATTATAAAAAGATGTGAATTGTTTTCCAACATGGAGTGAAAAAAGTTATAATCTGTCACATTTTGAAGTAATATGTTTTGTCATTGTTTTATATTATATATGTTTGTGAATATTCTAAATGCATGTATATGTGCTAAGGGAAGTAAATGACGCTGGAAGATTGATGTTGTAAATGGAAAACTATTGCATATTGCTTTTTATATTTTCACTACAGGTCATAATAAACATCTTATTTTTTCATGATCAAATTTTCGTTCACAATTAACTCTTTCAGTGCTGGAACCGAATTTTGAAGGCCTTTGCAAACAGTTTGGATCCAGATGAGACGCCACAGAACGTGGCGTCTCATCAGGATCCAAACTGTTTGCTATTCTGATAGTATTCTTTGAAAAAATTTGAAGAAAATGCTAATATAAGAAATTCAGCAGACGACATTTTAGCAGACGACAAATTTCCCAGCATGCAAAGGGTTAAATTCCCTATATACCTGAAAAGCCCATACTAAATAGGTTTCCTACAACACTATGAATGGTTTTATGCTGTACTCACCTCAGAAATAAATAGATCCATAATCCTACAAGCCACAGACAGTGGCGCAGAAGTAGCAAACAAAGTGAGAAACCATGGTGACGCGTACATGGAGGTGTGAAAACACTGAGTCTGGAAGTGTGTGTATAGGTCTGGTAGTAGCTCCTGGAATATAAAACAAGGTATGGCTATGACACGCTGGAGTGAAGTTGTTACACTTCTCACTAGCCCCACAGATTAATAGCTAGTCACCTGTAATTTGAGCTGGGAGATATTCTATGAGGTATACAGTTGGGCAAATTCACCAGTTCATTATGATTGCATAATGGACCATACTAGTATATTATAGCAATTTATTTGAAGACCAGAAGTGGAATTGCGCAAAAGTAAAATGGTGTCAATTTTCCGTCCGATATGCTAGGCATTTTTGGCTTGAGATCTATTTTTCTTCATTTTGGAATTAAAAACACAAGGTGCACGCTATATATGGGGTGATTAAACGTGACAACTTACAGTAAATCAAACACTTGCAACTGAGAGGTCACGGGTTCAATCCTCATTTGGGAGTGTTCTTAGAATCTCACCACAGACACGCAGTAATGGTTCGTACAAGGAAACGGACTTGCCAGTGTCTCTATAAGCCGATGGAATTGAGCAAAATTAAAGTTTAACCCTTTCCCACATAAGAAGCGAAGTGAAAATGGCTTTTGCAATCAGCATAAAACCAGAACAGCCCGTGGGTAACTTGCAGTCTGTTCAGATTGTATGCTGTTTGCTGCTCATCCGTATTTAAGGGTTGAAAATGAAGCCTTTAAAACTTGAATCTAGTAAGAAAGGTCTTTAATTAATTTTAACTTTCTAAGGGACCACAAATGCGTGAAAATACGTATCTAAGTGGTAAAGGGTTTAAACGTACAGTCTCCACTGACCTGTATGAGACACTCCAGCTTGTACATGCAGATGCCAAGCTCTGCCATACTTGGCTTGAACAGCTCTCTCAGTCTGTACTCCTGCATCAGCTTGACTAGCACCGCAAACGCCTCTTCCTCTGGCATCTAGGCAAAAAGGTATGTCATACTCAATGAGAAATGTCAGACTCTACAAGAAATTTCAGACTCAACAGGAAATGTCAGAATCAACAAGAAATGTCAGAATCAACAAGAAATGTCAGAATCAACAGGAAATGTCAGAATCAACAAGAAATGTCAGACTCAAAGAAAAATGTCAGAATCAAGGAGAAATGTCAGAATGTGAGGCCAGAGAGAAACAAGATGGCCATCATGGTCCTGAAAGGTTCACATCAGTTAAAGGTACACCATGTGCCACAGACTTTACCTGATAACCTTTTTTTGACCCCACTTCACCCATATTCTAACATTGCTTTGATATTGTCAAGATGAACATTCTGACCATGTTTAATTAAGATTGATTCATACATTTGGCCTCTAGATTGGTAATAGCTTTACTTACATTAGACCAAGTTTTTGATGCCTGTGACTCAGATTCCAACTGGGCCTAGATATTGGCAAGATGAACATTCTTACGAAGTTTCGTTAAGATTAGATTAACAACGCCTTCATTTGTGATACACAATGCCCCCTACAGACCCATAACTTCGCCAAAAATCAAAAGACCAGAGTGAAGCGCACACTTTATCTGTAGATCATGTAGGAAAACTCACATACCAAAAATCAGATAAATATCTTAAAGTGTTTTGTAAAAACATCCGGAAAATGGTTATTAGAGAGAACATTTCTAAGCCCAAGGCCCATAACTTCACCAAAAATCAATGGACAAGAAGGAAACTCACACTTCACCTGTAAGTCATGTAGGTAGACTCACATTCAAAACAAAAATCAGCTCAATATCTAAAGAGTTGCATAAAAAAAAAACTCAGGAAAGCGATCACTTGAGTTTTATGGAGAATGCTTCCGCTTTAAAGGATTTTACATTTCCAGTCACACCTAAACTTACATCAACTGTAGTTAGAGAATGCATTTCTGCATTGACTTAATCCATTTCACACAATAAATTTATTTGTTAATGTGCATACTTCAACAATAATAACGTTAAACAATGGACTATGTTTGAATGCATTTCTCTGCATAATTTTGTCTGAAGTCCAAGCAAAGGTGCAAGTTAATCCTGAAGTCCAACCAAAGGGGCAAACTTATCCTTAAGTCTAACCAATTGGGTAAATTAATTTTGAAAACTACCAATTAATCCTAAAAGCTAATCAAAGGGGCAAATTTACCCTGAATTCTAATCAAAGAGGTTAATTTATTCTGAAACTAACCATATGGACAAATTTCAACATGAAGTCAAAAAGGGACAAATTAAATCTAGATATCTAACAAAAGGGGAAATTAAACAGCAGTTCAACTGCTATATGCCATCCTACCGGGGGCATAAAAAGGCAAATTAACCCTGAAGTATAACAAAAAGAACAAATCAATTCTGAAGTCTAACAAAAAGAACAAATTCATTCTGAAGTCTAACAAAAGGAACACATTAATTCTGAATTCTAACAAAAGGAACAAATTAATTCTGAAGTCTAACAAAGGAAAAAATAGTTCTGAAGTCTACCAAAAGGAATACAAAAAATCTTGAAGACTAACAAAAGGGGACAAATAAATCATGAAGTCTAACAAAAAGGGGCAAATGATTCCTGAAGTCTTAAAAAGGGGCAAAATAATCATTTACTCAAACAATGGTGACAAATTAACCCTTAACTCAAAAGGGCCAAGGAATCCTGAAAATGGGAACCTACCTGCATCAGGAGCAGACCCACAATGAAGCCACTTCCCTGGCAGTATCCAACCTCACGGTCATGTAGCGAGTACGCCTGCAGTGTAAGCAACACACATTAGGCAAACATTTATGCAGAGATATTTTAACACAAATAATTTAGTTCCAGTAGGAAATAATAAATAAGCAAACATGCTTTTTATTTATAGCCATAAGGAAAATTGTAACTCATCTGGCAGCTATGATTTTTATCATGTAGCAGACACGCTTTCAAACCCATTGAGACACACATTTCTTTACTAATTTTCATGTTGTTTTTGTAAAAAATTGTGAATTTTAGAGTGTCTGCAAGTGTTTTTCTTCAATTTAATGTAGTAACATATCTTTAGATCCACAGGACAAAGTTTCAATTTCAGCTGAGATATTAGGTGAAGAGTGTGGCCTCTGAAGAGTTCACAAGCAAAATAAATGACAGATTACTGACACAAGGCAACCACAGAAGCTTACCACATGTGCTGTTACAATGTGCTCAGGGGAGCTACAACAATGTTTTATCTGAACTCCCAGTTTTTTTTTACCATTATGGAAAAAGGGCTTGGTCCTTTTGGATTGAGAACAATCGCTTTATTCTGACTAAATTTGGAAAATTATAGTTTCCTTGCTAATATATATTTCGAATTGAGCATCAAAGTGGGTTCAATGTTATATTTACTACGTTGCAACTTTTAGATCTGAATGGGAAATGAACTCAAGGTTAAGATAACAAAATAAATATATCTCCATTTTTGTTTAACGTTTGGGAATTTGCAGGTCCCATTTGAGAAAAATGCATACTTTTTTCCATTGGGAATAGTCACTATAAAAGCCCCAACTACAAACAAAAACAAACAACTGATCGCCATACCTTCATGACATGGAACAAGCTCTCCTGCCCAAGCCCGTTCTTCTCCTTGAAGAAGTCGTGCTCGGGGAAGGTGCGTGCGATGTCTCGGCGTATCATCTTCTCGCTGGGGGACCTCTGTTTCAGGTACTCCACATACTGCTCCTTCATGGGCGATGTGTTCACGTCCAGCAGCAGCTGCCAGGCCAGACCCCGGAACGGGTGCGGGATCCCCTTGCGCACAAGTTGCTGTAAAAAAGTTTGAATGAGCCACGCTCTAGGAAAACGGGACTTAATGCATGTGCTTAAAGAATTGTCCCAGATAAGCCTGCAAATTCGATGAGGGATTCCGTTGCACACAAGTTGCTGTAAAAAGAACCTATTTATTCAAGCTTGATTGCATTGAAAGCCTCAGGCTTATCAAAACACTCAAATTAAACAGAACAGGTGCCGGATCCCCATGCGCAAAAGTTGCTGTGAGGGCATTTGGGAACTGATGCAAGTTGATTATTGTGCTTTGATTTGGGAACTGATGCAAGTTGATTATTGTGCTTTGATTTGGGAACTGATGCAAGTTGATTATTGTGCTTTGATTTGGGAACTGATGCAAGTTGATTATTGTGCTTTGATTTGGGAACTGATGCAAGTTGATTATTGTGCTTTGATTTGGGAACTGATGCAAGTTGATTATTGTGCTTTGATTTGGGAACTGATGCAAGTTGATTATTGTGCTTTGATTTGGGAACTGATACCAGTTGATTGTTGTGCTTTGATTTGGGAACTGATACCAGTTGATTGTTGTGCTTTGAATTGGGAACTGATACTAGTTGATTGTTGTGCTTTGATTTGGGAACTGATACCAGTTGATTGTTGTGCTTTGAATTGGGAACTGATGCAAGTTGATTATTGTGCTTTGATTTGGGACTAATGCAAGCTGATTATTGTGATTTGCTTTGGAACTGCAGCAAGTTGATTGTTGAACTTTGATTTGGAACTGATGCAAGTTGATTGTTGTGATTTGTGGACAAAAGAAACTGAGACAAGCCACAATATATGAGCCGCGTTCTTGGAAAACTGGACTTAATGCATGTGTGAAACGTGTTGTCCCAGTCTGTGTAGTCTGCATACAGTTATCAGGGATGACACTTTAAACTTGTATGTTTTTTTCTTTTCAAAACAAAAACCCAGTTAAGGCAAGTAACTTGCAGTCTGTTCAGGTTTTATGCTGTTTTCAGTATCTAATGATTGGAAATGAAGCCTTTAAACTTAATCTAGTTTCTAAGTGGTAAAAGGTTTAAAATAGGCAAAAATTAACTTATAATTCACATGGGAGATAATTGTGCCATGTATATACCAACAACAAATTAGTCACTTTTCCTTATCAAAGCATATACAATCAGAATCCACTCCACTGGCGTTGTTAGTCAATCATGCAATTATACAAGGGACAAAATTGTCACAAAACCAGGTTTTCATTGTGAAAAAAAAATCTGATAAAGGGAGAAAACTCAAACTGAACTTTTGAAATGACCAAAAAAAATTAACCCCCTTTGTAAGTTTTTTTTTTTTTTTTAAATCTATTTTTAGTCGTGGCGACCTTGACATTGGAGATATTGACGTGATTCTTTCGTGGGACACACCGTCCCATGATGGTGAACAAATGTGCCAAATGATTTTAAAATCTCACAATGAATGACATAGTTATGGCCAGGACAAGCTCATTTATGGCCATTTTTGACCTTTGAACTCAAAGTGTGACCTTGACCTTGGAGATATCGACGTAATTATTTCGCGCGACACACCGTCCAATGATGGTGAACAAATGTGCCAAATGATTTTAAAATCTGACGATGAACGACATAGTTATGGCTCGGACAAGCTCATTTATGGCCATTTTTGACCTTTGAACTCAAAGTGTGACCTTGACCTTGGAGATATCGACGTAATTATTTCGCGCGACACACCGTCCAATGATGGTGAACAAATGTGCCAAATGATTTTAAAATCTGACAATGAACGACATAGTTATGGCCCGGACAAGCTTATTCCGCCAGCCCGCCAGCCAGCCAGCCAGCCCGCCAGCCAGCCAGCCCGCCCGCATTCGCCAATCTAATAACCAGTTTTTTCCTTCGGAAAACCTGGTTAATAATTTGTCCTTGATTGTATCAATCATCATGTAGATTTCAATGGGTAAGTAGCATTTTTCATGGCCTAAAGGCTATTAATAATGTCAAAAAGCATTCATGTTTGCTTGAAACACTGCATATTCTGGAAGACCTTTAGTTTAACAAGCACTTTCAAGATATGGCTCCGGACACAAAAGTGCCGGACGGACGGATGGTCGGACGGACAACGCCAAAACAATATCCCTCCGCCATTGGCGGGGGATAATTAGCTTTAAACTATTTATTTTAGCCTGAAGGCTGTTTAAGGCGCTCTCGAGTCCCTTTTCTGGGTAGAACCAGTACTTGGATGTGTTTGAGGGAGATCTAAGGAATGCTCCCACATTGGGGATCAAACCTGCGACCTCCCAGTCGCTAGGCAGACAACATATCCTCTATACAACACTGCGACCCTTTCATTTATAAATAACTCAACACACCTTAATGAAAGCAGGTTTCTTTTTGGCACTTGCCCAGTCATTGACAAGTTTTCCCCAGATTTCCCATAGGTTGCTCTGTGACTGACCTGAAAAGAACGCAAAATTTCTTTAATATAAGTTTTTGTTAAAATTATCAACTAATAAACTTGATATAAACTAAAATGTCAACAAGGTAAAGAGTAATACACCCACATAAGGCCTAGACAAAAAACTCTGGAATCCATTTCATCTTTGTTAACAGGGGTATTACTAATGATTACAATGTTGTTTTTTTTTGTTCACATTTGTGTCTGGTAGGGGACCTATTCCCAACGGAAAAAAAGGATATATTTTTTCCCAAAGGGGACCTAAAAAATCCCAAATCGTAGGTTTCAAAAAAATATTTTTTTATAAATAAGTCTTAACATGTCATTCATTTCCAAATCCAGCTCTATAAGTTGAACCTTAGAAAATATAATATTGAAATCACTTTAATTATCAATTTTATAGTTTTTGTAAGCATAAAATCTGCAACATGAATTGTAGTAAAAATGAGGCGAAATTTCTAAATTCCACAGGCGCCAGACCCATTCCCAAGCCAAAATTGTGAAAAAAATGCACTGGATTATGTACACAAACTAAAAATGTCGCTGTCAAGCCTTCAATATCCTCCCGGGCCTCACGCCATTTTGTCAGAGAACAATGGTAGTCCAGTTTTAAGAACTGGTCCCAAACAATGCAAGCTTCCTACCTTCTAATTTTCATCTTGATACCTCATTATTACTAAATTATTATTGAAGTTAACATTCATGCGACTCAATGTTATCATGAACATTAATTTATATCTTATATAGCTTTCTAGAGTTGGTCCCCACACACAAATCAATGAAGAAACATACAAAGGGCAACTACTAAAAAATAAAGAAGCAAATCTTAGTTCTTGGGCGCTACACTTTCTCATAATGAAATACACTTACTAATTAATTTTCAAGTTGACCCCTCTTTACTTTCTCAAGATTATATATAATGCTACAGAAAAATTTTTAGTAAAAAAATTAACAAAGGGGAATCAACCTGAAAATATAGGAAAGATATGGCTGTTGTTCACACCAATGAGATCTACATATCTATCAAATAAACACCTCTTTAGGTTTTGGAGATATCCTCCAGAAATCTATTTATTAAAGAATACAAAGCAAAATTGTTGCAAAATTCACCAAATATTGTAAAACCAATCACTAAAATAGGGTCAAAAGGCCACATCAAGAATATTTCACTTTGTTCACTTATTGGAAATAACTTAATAATCTTCTTTTTAGTCATGAGTCACAAATAACACGGAAATCATTTGAACAGACCATTTGGTTAGTAACACTGAATAAATCATTTCTACCAATATTTATCAGGCATTATTTATAGTTTAAGTGAATCATTAACTCATCAGAATGAACCATGCAATTATAGTTAAGAGTCAAGCACTTATTTTTAACAAAAATGCTTTACTTATATATTTATTTTACATGTTTGTAAACATCTCTTTTCAATATTTGTTTAGTTATCAGCCTGACAGTTTTGTCAAAGACATTTTTTGTTCTACCAGTATATAGTTATGTCCAGGAAAAAATGTGATGCTGTCAATCTGAAAATTGCATTTGGAATGTTTTGGAGCTCTTATTAAGTCTGATTTTACAGAATCACTGTTTGTTTCTTTATTTGGATTGTTCACTGATTTCAACTGTTTTTAAGTCATAATTATGATGGTGGTCATTTTACCTACTCTCACCTTAAACCCTCAATCACTTATAAATGTATTTTAACGCTTACGAAGTCCCTTAGTTTAATTTAATTAAACACCTATCTCACTTAATTAAAGTTTTAAAGGCTTCATTTACAACCCTTAGATACTGATCAGCAGCAAACTGCATAAAACCTGAACAGAGGGCGAGTTACTCGCATGCTGTTTGGGTTTAATGCTGTTTGCCCATAGACATTTTCCCTAAGTTGGTTCTGAGTGGGAAAGGGTTAAAATGATGGGTAAGCATGTTTATCAGATCAAGTTCACATACTAATGCCAATAACTGACAACTGCCCTAGATGAAGAAGAGGTAGGATGACAATGGCCGTTAAAACGACCAATGCCTACACTAGTGATGCCGCTGGGCTGAAAATCCAACCCATGACCCTCGTATTTGTTGTACATCACACCACCAACATACCGGTAGCTAAAGGAACAGTATTTAATTTCTTGAATCCTTCGAGATAAATGAGCAACTTTTCTGAAAACAAAGTTTATTTGAATATTCATAAAGTGTCTTCCCAGATTAGCCTGTGCAGTGCTAATCATGGACGACACTTTCCGCCTAAAGCAAAGAGTTCATATAAGCTGAAAGTGTTGTCCCTGATTAGCCTGTGTTGACTGCATAGGTTATTACTGGACAACACTTTACGAACATGCATTAAGCCCAGTCTTCCTAGAAAAAAGGCTCAATATAACATCTAGTCGTCTTACTATTTATATCCTCAGGCTGGGAGGTCAAGGACACTTGGCTGGTCCCTGACCCCGTTCTTGAATGACCCCCGGCCCCTGTTGTTGAGCTTGCCCTTGAGAGACCTTGACCCTTCAGACATGAACGGCTGTCAGCTTCAAGCAATCTGGAAAAACGACAACATATATTTGAAAAAACAGCAAGTCTATGCACGCATGGTGGTGATAACTTTGCATTGCCTGGAAAAATAACACAATCTTAACAAAATATTATACAACAAAATGCTCAAGAAAGCGGTATAGAGCATTTTCTAACATTTTCTGCAAAAAATCAATAGACATTATTCAATGTTTTTAATGCAAAGTAATGTTGTTTGATTACAACCTTTTTGCACCCACCCATCAAGTGGGTGTGAACAGCACTAAATAACTTTTTGGATGAATTTCAAAGAAAACATTTCATCCATAAAAATTTTTATTAAATTTTAATGAAAATGAAAACCATTTTATTGATTATAACATTCAGATCTATAGGATCCATAGTCAGCTACCTATGCACCGCGAGATGTCGTTTTCTCAGCAAATAATTTATTTCTGGGGTTCGCTGGACCTTGACAACATAATCATCGCCTTCAAGGTCACTACCCGAGTCAGTGAACACGTCATCCTCACCGGCACTTCCCCACGATCCCAACCACCGACGTATCATCGCTTATACAGGGCTTTGTACTCAGTATTAAGTATTATTGACTGTTATCTGTTATTCTCAAACTCCTTTTTTATAAATGACACAACAATCCAAACAGATGTATCATGGCTTAAACAGTGCTTCGTACATACATGTAGTATAATTTACTGCTATTAGTGATGTTCAGAATTTTCCAACTTCTTTTTTTTTTAAATAAATAACACAACGATTGAAACAATAGTATCATAGCCTGTCACAGTCTTTATACATTACTTCCAGATATAAGTCTCAATTACGTGCAGTTGAATTCCTTCAATAAAAGCATCATAATCGCAAATGCATCCAAGGTGTTTGTCACTGCAAACATTTGTCTTTATCAGTTAATTAAGTAATCGTTCATTTAAAACCTTCACATATAAAATCCAGAGTCCAACCACGGACAATCAATCTTGACAATGTGCTTGAATTCGTGACTTCAATTTAAGTTTAATAACACTCTGATACTTATGTTTTCACTCAGTTTCTTTCACATTCAGTCATTGTTTTTCTTCGATATCCATGTTCCCTTCGATATAAAACGAATTTAGTTTGTTAGCATGCCTGCTTAATATAAATAAAGAAAAATATAACGACTCAGAAGTTAACATACCTAACAATAAAATAAAACTCTTAATCCAACATAATTATTCATCCACTCATTTGAGTTTTTAAATATTCATAACTATTTAAGCCCTTTATAGACAACAAAATTCATTCATTAGCTGGTCTACATAGGAGAATAATAACCATGAACTGTCAACGCTCCCTGACTGAAAGCTTTAAATGGAATTTACAAATGCCAAACCTGCAATAATATTTCGTTCATGAATTATTAAATAAATGCCTGGCATACTGCCATTGCATTATGAGGTTAGAAAGTTCCTTCTGGTCAAGTAAGCAATAAATCTAATCTTATATATAAAACAAGGTTCAACCCACTTAAGTGTAAATCATATTAAGTTACTTATAAAAATTAAATAACTCTGCACAATAAAAAATCAATTATAAATGCACTGTTATGTGTCACAAAATTAACAATTAAGCCAAAACTTTAATTGACTTGCATTTAGTTAACATTTCAGTTGCTATTATTAGTTTCAACATGTTCTCAATTGTTTTGACTTCTTTAAATGTGTTTGTTTTCGCTTGCAACAAATTATGATATTTTAGTTCATCAAATTAGATGAACACTGCAGTTAAACAATCCTTAAATTCATTTAAATCACCACACGTGCAAAATATTCCTCCAAACCATGTACAACCACCAGTACAGTTCATTGAATACTTTCCTAATGTCAAAGGTACTTCAAAACAGTAAAAATACAATTCAGCTGACTATTTCATTATCACAATGAATGCTTTCATTGTTTGGCTGTCATTCAACTGCATATTCGTGACAACTGATCATTTGTAACCTCAGGAACAATTTACATTTTTTTATTGGTAAAAAGTATATGCTCCAATTTATATGCAATTGACACCCTTATGAATGAGTATACTTGTTATATATAGATGAAAATAAATGAAGTGATAAATTATTTCTTGAGCAAACAATTATTAAGTAAAAATATATCCAATTTAAATACAGTTCATGTTATCAATCGATAAGTCTCAATAAAACAATCATGAACTCGTAAATACATTTTCAGATAAAAGTAACATCAACATTTACATGCAGATTATTACCGAAAGCAACTATATTTATATATATATATATAATGTAATGATGCAATTTTAATTTTCTTATTGGTGTATTATCTGCAATTTACCTATCATATTGTTGTATAATAATGTTATAATTTTACCTTACTGATCCATGCACTTATATGATGTTACAATGTTACCTTACTTATCAATGTGATTTGGTTAAAAAATGAAATTTCACCAAACTTATCAATGCATTATAGCGTGATAATGTAAGTTTACCAACCATATAAGGACATTTTAGTGTAATAATGTAAGTTTAACAATCCTAATTTTATTTTACCAGGGCTTTTCCTTTTTAGAGAATGGCTGTTTTTCACAAATTTGAGAAGTTAGCGACTCAAATTTTGACAATTTTATTAAGTGTGTGACTGATTCATTTTCTTCATTTGTATTTATTTTATTTTGTGTGTTGTTTTTTTTCATTTGTTTTGAACTTAAATATAATGAAAACATGACATGTTTACTTTTATACTGTATATATTAAGACGATGTACTTATGTATAAGTCTAAATAAAATGTCTGTTCTGTTCTGTTCTAATTTTTTCACAATTTTGAACAGTCTAAAAATAATTTTATCACAAAACGAGGGAGCAAATTAAGGCAGCTTCACAAATATGGAAAAAAGCCCTGTATTTATTTGATGTTAAATGATATAAACATGCAAAGCTTCTTTTAGCTCTTCAAACTCTCAACAAATATTGTAAATCAGTATGTAATTTCAAATTTAAATGTAAGCATTTATATAAAAGCCCTATTTTTAAAAATAATTCTTAAGGACAACACCAATCTCGTTACAATAATAACATGAACTTTTGAACTTTGAAACTGCAAATGAACATTGGCAGTAGAAGAGAACATTTATTTAAAGAACAACAAATATGGAAATAAAGAAATCATTCTAGTTTGCCATGTTATGGTTTCTTAAAAAAAAGCCTTATCCTGACCCACTTAATACAAATTTTCATAAACATTTTTTCTTGTTTGTCTATTTAAAGCAGTTGATAAAAATTTAAACGTTCAACAGACGTAACTAAACAATGCTCAGCTTTTTCACTTATAATGATCACATTTTATAAACATGTTCAGGCACTTGTCAAACTATACCTGTGCATTATTGTATAAATATATATCTGTTAATGTTTGGATGCAAAGTACACGAAAATTACATTTAAATACAATATTATTTTTCAATTGTTGTTTCAGTATTGATGAAGGCAAAGATCTGAAGGTTCACCACAATTTTGTGACTTTGAGAAATTGACACCATGTCAAAACAGTCAATTTTACAGCCCCATTTTTAGCATTATCCCTGTAAACAAACATTAGCCAACAGCCCATAATTGTTTTGTCAAAAAACAAACAGCACATAGCAAATGGTGACTGATTATTTACGTCATCTTGTATAATTAATGGCCTTAAGGCAAATGATTAACTGACCAAATTCAATTTATTATTTTTCTTGTTTTTATATGCAAAAGTATCCATTCTACTTAAGTTTGTTCAAAATTGTCAAATGATCTTTTATTTATTACACATTTTAAGTTATCAATTAGCATTAGTATATTAATTGCATAACACCAAAGACTGGAATAATGTCCTCACTTCATTGTCATAAAGCAAGAATTTGTTGTTTTCCTTTTTTCAGCAGATAAACTGCAAAATATTGTTATTAACTATCATTTACCATAAAAATACAATACTAAATGACTCAATACACTAAATGAAGCAAATCAAATCGAAAGCAGCACTATACCGCTAAGCACTTAGCACTTAAACCACCGCGCCTCCAGAATTTTGATTTAATTATGCATTTATTTTTAAACGACTCAAGCAACTTTCTCAGGCTTCACTGCATGTATTTAACTTAAATTACTCCAGTCCACAACATTTATTCCTGGCAATAGCAAAATCACCAACTTTGAATGTCACACAAAATGACAAAGACTGTTAAAACTAACTCATTAAAACATGTATACATTTTCAACCAATCAAACAGTTGCCCCAAACATCTTTCTATACCTCAGGCCTTTTGATATTGCTCAGTATTTGATATAATATCAAATAAATCCACATGATTTCCTTGAAATTAAGTTAAAGCCTTAACCAATGGATAAAAGCTAGATATAATATGAGGAGGTATTTAAAATTGAATTTGACAGGAGTAGGACATCAAATTTAACCGTTAATTTAATAGTTAAAAAGAAACGTATTCAAAAGTTCAATTTTAATAACATATTTACAAGGCTGTCATATTATACATGTAGCCAATAGAGACATTAATTAATATTTTACATTTCACAACAGTTATCAAATATGTTAAACTTTGGCTGCTATTATAAAGAGAAGTTTTCTATGATATATTTAGATTTTCATACAAGAAGTTGATTGTTAGACAATAATGAGACGGGCAAGAATGCCAATTTTACAAAAAAGAGGAATTTCTCAGCCTCAAACTGTGTGTTCAATATTATAATGATACATATAATACAAATCAGTTTCACAACACTGCATGTTCAAAAGCAGTTTAAAATAATTCATAATAAAAACAAACACAAGAGTTCCGCGGTCGGAGATGACCGCATTGAAGCCGGATTTTTGATTTAAATGACAGGAAAGTACCTTTCGTGTTTTTGTCAATGCAATACTTAAATTACTGAAATATTGTTCAAAGGTCAAAATGAAATGTAAGTACTTTTCAAGGCATGAGCAAACCTTGTGTTATGTTTTGAATGCATGCATATACATGAACAACAATAACATTTAAGGTCACAAATATGAACTTGAATTGACAATTAGGAAAGTTTGATCTCAATTTTTTTATTAGCAAATTAGTAACATATTGTTTGAAGTTTCCATCAATTTCATTATCAAATGTAAGAAAATAAACTTAGATGAAATAATACTATTTATTGTTTTGCTTTCACATACCTACACAGAAATCCAGACATTTTTACATTCAAGGTCACAGTGACCTTGACCTTAGAATGAATGACCTTGAAATGACCAGTGGTCATCTAAGTGTGCTTGCAAACCTTCATGTCAAGTTTGAAGACTCTATGTCCAAGCATACCAAAGTTATAACAATTTTAACATTTTAACATTTAAGGTCACAGTGACCTTGACCTTCAAATGAATGACATTGAAATGACCAGTGGTCATCTTCTAGTACTGGCCAATCTTTATTTCAAGTTTGAAGACTCTAGGTACAAGCATACCAAAGTAATAACATGAAATAAGAACTTTAACATTTTTACATTCAAGGTCACAGTGACCTTGACCTTCAAATGAATGACCTTGAAATGTCCAGTGGTTACTTACTAGTTCTGGCCAACCTTCATGTCAAGTTTCAAGACTCTAGGTCCAAGCATACCAAAGTTATAACAACTTTAACATTTTTACATTCAAGGTCACAGTGACCTTGACCTTCAAATGAATGACCTTGAAATGTCCAGTGGTTACTTACTAGTTCTGGCCAACCTTCATGTCAAGTTTCAAGACTCTAGGTCCAAGCATACCAAAGTTATAACAACTTTAACATTTTTATATTGAAGGTCACAGTGACCTTCACCTTCAAATGAATGACCTTGAAATGACCAGTGGTCATCTGTTAATCCTGGCCAACCTTCATGTCAAGTTTGAAGACTCTAGGTCCAAGCATACCAAAGTTATACCATGAAATAAGAACTTTAACATTTTTACATTCAAGGTCACAGTGACCTTGACCTTCAAATGAATGACCTTGAAATGACCAGTGGTTACTAACTAGTTATGGCCAACCTTCATGTCAAGTTTCAAGACTCTAGGTCCAAGCATACCAAAGTTATAACAACTTTAACATTTTTTATATTGAAGGTCACAGTGACCTTGACCTTCAAATGAATGACCTTGAAATGACCAGTGGTCATCTGTTAATCCTGGCCAACCTTCATGTCAAGTTTGAAGACTCTAGGTCCAAGCATACCAAAGTTATACCATGAAATAAGAACTTTAACATTTTCGAGCACGCCGCCACCCCGCCCGCCCGCCCGCCCCCCCCGCCCGCCCGACAACATCAATCTATAAGCCGAGATTTTTTCGAAAAAAATCCGGCTAAAAATGAAATTGTTGTTGGTTTTTCACTGAAGATGGCATATCTCATCTCATATGTAGTCCTGTCTGGGACACTAGCCTCGAACCTGATTCTTCCAAGTATCTTGGTTCTGGGCGAGTCTCTCCAGTTGCCCTCAAGTCTTGCCCATCTGCTTAGAATCTGCATCCAGTTGCGGCACCAAGTGTTTTTTAAGCCCCTTCTCTTCCTTTTCCCTTGGGGGTTCCTGGTGAGAGATGGTCTTGTTGCATTGGATGCATGCTTGGGTGTGGCCTATCAATCCCAAACGGCTCTGAAGGAATTTTTTTCTCAAACAGGCTCATGCTTTGTTCTTCTCCATAATTCTTCATTGAGGATCTTGTCTGGCCAACGGATTTTGAGGATCTTCCTGAGGCAGGTCTTGATGAAGACCTGCATTTTCTTTATGGTGGTGACAGTGGTTCTCCAGGTCTCTGCTCCATAGAGGATTGGCTTTACAATGTTATTGAGCCTTAAACCTTGGTGGAATGTCATAAACCCCTGCCAAAATGGTTCATTTCAAGGAGGTACTTGAGTATTTGTAATATTCATCTAAAAATTATGTCATTTGCCACATCACGATGCTCAGGCACAAACATAAACAACTTCCTTGTTGATTTATTAAATCAATTGCCAATAAGTTACAAGGCCCATAACTCTGCAACTAATTGTAAGAAATACACAACAAGGGCTGTTTGTAAAACATGCATGCCCCCCATATGGGCTATCAGTTGTAGTGGCAGCCATTGTGTGAATACATTTTTTGTCACTGTGACCTTGACCTTTGACCTAGTGACCTGAAAATCCATAGGGGTCATCTGCAAGTCATGATAAATGTACCTATGAAGTTTCATGATGCTAGGCCTAAGTATTCTTGAGTTATAACCCGGAAACCATTCTACTGTTTCAAGTCACTGTGACCTTGACCTTTGACCTAGTGACCTGAAAATCAATAGGGGTCATCTGCCAGTCATGATCAATGTACCTATGAAGTTTCATGATACTAGGCATGTTAGTTTTTTTGCCAGATTTTATAGCCGAAATCCGAAATTCGGCTACCGGTATATTCCCAATCGCAAAAAGTATACTTTTTTCTTAACCAAATTTTCAATTTTCTAAGTATAAAAAGGGCACATAATTCTGTCAAAATGCACGCCAGAGTTATCTAACTTTGCCTGCCCAGTCCCCTCATGATAGTAAGTAAGTGTACCAAGTTTGAATGCAATAGCTTTGATACTTTATGAGAAAAGTGGACCTAAACACAAAACTAACCCAGACGCCGACGCCAAGGTGATGACAATAGCTCATAACTTTTTTTCAAATGACCTTGACCTTTGACCTAGTGACCTGAAAATCAATAGGGGTCATCTGCCAGTCATGATTAATGTACCTATGAAGTTTCATGATCCTAGGCATAAGCGTTCTTGAGTTATCATCCGGAAACCATCTTTCTTTTTCGGGTCACCATGACCTTGACCTTTGACCTAGTGATCTGAAAATCAATAGGGGTCATCTGCGAGTCATGATCAATGTACCTATGAAGTTTCATGATCCTAGCCATAAGCGTTCTTGAGTTATCATCCGGAAACCATTTTACTATTTCATGTTACTGTGACCTTGACCTTTGACCTAGTGACCTGAAAATCAATAGGGGTCATCTGCGAGTCATGATCAATGTACCTATGAAGTTTCATGATCCTAGGCATAAGCGTTCTTGAGTTATCATCCAGAAACCATTTTACTATTTCGGGTCACCGTGACCTTGACCTTTGACTTAGTGACCTCAAAATCTATAGGGGTCATCTGCGAGTCATGATCAATGTACATATGAAGTTTCATGATCCTAGGCCTAAGCGTTCTTGAGTTATCATCCGGAAACCATCTGGTGGACGGACATATGAACCGACATGTGCAAAACAATATACCCCCTTTTCTTCAAAGGGGGGCATAAAAAAAATGTCTGGCACTTCTGCATAGTATCAACAAAACTCCTATAAAGTTTTGTTTGATACACAGAAAACTGTTTGTGAAACAAAGTTTGCAGGAACAATTATGTTAGTATCCAATATTTGAAAAAAAAACAAGGGTAAATGATTCTGCTAAGGATTTTGATAAATACACGAAAATAAGGTCTTTGCACTTGCACTTCTACACAGTTATAAAAAACAACATATAAATTTCATATCTATGAACTTTGATGTTTATGCAGAGACCATAGAGAGACAAGTTCTTGACAGTACAGTCTTGTGCAATGATTTAAGTATCAAAAATATGCTTTAGTTCAAGGGCACTTTACTTTGCATTTAGAATATTGCACCATTCACAAAAATGTATATTGCACCTTTACATCGTGTAGACAACATATCTGTGAAGTTTCATTTTGATAGGTTGTAAACTGAGAGAGAAGTTCACAACACAAAGTACACATTCACGTGATGTACAAAAGACCAAACAAACAACAAGCAAAGTGATTCCTGTATTACCCTCACATGAATTGTGTTTGCGGTATAATCAAACACAGAATTTTTCTGACAATTGATCTACCAGTATTAAATTGGTTTATTTTTTGTTCTTCAATCATGAACTTATCTATTCTTCATGTCATGATCAGTATAAGTTAACCCTTTACCACTTAGATAAAGTTACATTTAATACAATGCCCTTCTTACTAAATTCAAGTTTTAAAGGCTTCATTTAGTCACTGATGAGCAGCAAACAGCATAAAACCTGAACAGACTGCATGTTACTCGCAGGCTGTTCTGGTTTTATGATGGTCGCAAAAGCCATTTTCATTTTGCTTCTTATGGGGAAAAGGGTTAATGAAGAGTAAATACAATGTGCACTATGACATTACAGTACATTATATAAATATAAATATTCAACAGCTCTTAATATTCACAAGTATGTTTACAAACAAAGCAAACAATGTCCATAAGTGTTTTTAGACGTTATTTACACATTATTTTCCATGTTCCAAGTACAATACATTGAGCATAATGTTTTGCTAAAAAAACAAAAACAAGTGAATTTCTATGACATAGGTAATGACTTTACCATGGTTATAGCTACATGATTCTTCCTTTCCCATATACTAATTGAAGTCAACCAGGAGTAAACTTGCTATATATCCTGGTAATACATTAGAGTAATACAGTCAGCAGTTATACTGTTTTGTTAAAAAAAATGAGTTTGATAAATAAATTCACATTAAATGCATGCTTGCTCCGTTGGTAGAGTGCTGGGGTGAAAATCCAAAGATTATGGGTTCAATGCCCAGTCCAGCCACATAACTGTGGTGATAATGGTCATAAAATTATTACTTTGGCCATTCAATAGCTACATCTGCTTTAATAAGGGCATTAACCTTGACAAAAATGCAACCCCAATTTTGGTTTCCATGCAAGGTTGCTAAATTCAAAGCTTAGTCAAGATTGGTCTATGAAAACATAAGTTATTGACCAAGAACAACCTGTTTGGCCACCAAAGACCCAACTGTCTGCCATATCTCAAGCTATTGCCCTTTCTTCTCGGACTATTAAAAGAGACTGTGTGATCTTACATGCAAATTATACTGAAAGATTATTTGATTCTCTATATTTGAAACACATTATCATAAATGCGAACAATAGCTTGTGTTAAAAAATGCATTTTAAGAGATATTTAAAACTAAAGATTATATTGCTGGGCTTTAATGTGCTATTCACAATATCTAAATGAGTCAGATTTATAGTCAGTAAATGCAGTCTTTCTTCCTATTTTCTTCCTATTTAAATTAATTTGACCTTTGACCTCTAAGTATGACCTTAAGCATTGAGGTAGGGAGACAAATGTTACATGTGACACAATGCCTGATGATCAGGTTTACATTTGTGCAAAGTTATTAAAATCTGTCAAAAAAAGGCAAAAGTAAGGGCTCAGACAGGGATTTCAAGCTGGTTATGGCCAAATTTGACCTTTAATCTCTAAATGTGACCTTGACCTTAGAGGTATTGAGACAGGCGTTGCACATACCAAATGTTTTCCTGAGATTTTTTAAATCCATCAATATTTTACGAAGTTAAACCCTTTCTTCTTTATGCTAGGTTTACATCTGGCCACGATTACCACAATGTCCCCGATTCCAGAGCATCGTGGCGAACGTAACAGAGCGTGGAGTCGAATCGGGTGATCGTGGGGGAGCGTAACGGAACGTGGTTAAATCGGGGACATTGTGGGCATCAGGACAGATTTTAAATCAAACTTACATTTCACCATGATTGCCCCGATTCATTTTCTTATCTCAAATCGTTGGTCAAATCTCAGGAGATCGCAACAAAGCGGCTTTGTCGTGGGAGATCTTAACAGGACGTAACGGAACGTGGTGGAGTGTGAAAGCCAATTGTGTTGATCGCAACAAAGTGTAACAGAACGTGATGCAAATCGTGGGCTCGATCGTAGCAACAAAACGTGCTGATTTCGTAAGGAAGCGTAACACAACGTGGAGTATACCATTTAATCGTAGAGCTCCCCGATTTTTTAGCCTTTGGCTAATCGGGGAAATCGTTGCCAGATGTAAACTTAGCATTAAGAAGCAAAATTGAAAATGGATTTTGCAAGTTGAGCATAAAACCAGAACAGCCTGCGAGTAACTCACAGTCTGTTCAGGTTTTATGCTGTTTGCTGCTCATAAAAAAAGTGTTGGAAATATGGCCCTTATAACTTGAATTTAGTAAGAAAGATATTTAAATGAATTTAACTTTTTAATGGACTACAAATGTGTCAAAATAGGTATCCAAGTGGTGAAAGGTTAAGTCTGAGACAGGAATTTTTGGACAGACATGAGGACACTCGTTCAGACATACAGACAACAGATTAACAGACATACAAAGAGTTTCATTACGAATATTGAAGACATAGAGTGTTATGAAAGGAAATAAAATAACGAATAAATGATTGTCGAAAAGAAGCGAGTTGATATAAAGATGAAGATAGATCCAACCCTACTGGTCATAATAACTTAATAAAACAAGAAATAGACAGAAGCTTTGGACTTCTTAATCAAACTTATTACTTCTATACAGAAATACTGCATTTGATTTTTTATTCTAAAATCTTACCTTTTCTTTATTGAACGATAACGAATTTTATCCATCACAATAATTTGTGGCAGCTTACAAGCAAAGTTACAGTGGCCTGAATGTATGTGCATATAACCATACTTTTTCTCACAATTGTTCCTTCATAACTAGGTCACATATGTAAACAAAACATGAAATAGTTTACAATAATCGGACTCAATGCACAATCTCCTCTTTCAAATACATAATTGTCTTCATTGTATCAGTTACATGTACATCTGCAGTTGTCCAATCCCACATTCTATAGTAAAAATTATGTATGCATTTGACATTAAACTCAAATTTCAAAAACATTCTTGTGCTCAATCAATATAGTCTTACTTTCAC
Source organism: Dreissena polymorpha (assembly GCF_020536995.1). Lineage (NCBI taxonomy): Eukaryota > Metazoa > Mollusca > Bivalvia > Myida > Dreissenidae > Dreissena > Dreissena polymorpha. The sequence continues at coordinate 84,273,415 of NC_068361.1, read as the reverse complement.
TTATATTGAACAAATTTCTCTTCCTTGTAGACACCAAATGTGGTTTGTTCACAAATTTGTCAGTCCAGAGTAGTTTTCTAGATTTAGAATTCAAAATATATAAAAGACAAATCTGTTGTTTTCATCAAAGTTCCTTGTTATACGCAATCACTTTGTATTATGCTCAGTCCTAAAACTAATAAAATACTTTTTCAAGAGCTGCATTTTTGTCCCTAGATAGTAATGAACACAATAGCTAGAATATCAAATCAAACATATGAGCCGTGCTCTGTGAAAAGGGGGTTTAATGCATGAGCGTAAAGTGTTGTCCCAGATTAGCCTGTGCAGTCAGCACAGGCTAATCAGGGATGACACTTTCTGCTAAACAGAAAACACCATAAAAGCTGTAAGTGTTGTCCCTGATTAGCCTGTGCAAACTGCAAAGGCTATGCAAACTGCACAGGCTATCCTGGGATGAAACTTTACGCACATGCATTAAACACCCTTTTCACAGAGCAAGGCCCACATACAAATATTTCATTAGATGCTTCTTCCTGTTTATTTCCATGTAGGGGAACTATCTTTTTCAGGAAGACAATATTCTTCACCGCAGATAAGATATACAGATGGAGGGAATAACGGTAGTCAGGCAGATGACTTCATGACTGTATTGTTCAGTTTATCTTAAAACCTTTCCATGACGTCAATAATACATAGATTACACCTAAATTGTTGTTGAACACATCTTAGCCAAAAAAACATTGAACAAAACAAGGCTTCTTTTTTAAGATTAAAAAAAAATTAAATTGAAATTCCCCTCCTACTTTTGGAGATCATCCTACTTGATATCTTTATATAATCCATGTGTAAACAATATTATTCATATATAAATTTAATCAAACATAAATAGTTGACAATCAGATATTTTAGCCTATCAAACTAAGAGTAGCACTTGATTTTATTGTAAAATGTAATATTATACAATAGTTTTAAGAATGTATAAAAAATCAAAGAAATATACAATTTGTCAATTTTCTTCATTTGTTTTAAATTTGTATTTAACACAAATACTTAAAGGTATGGAGCTCAATCTATGTGGTAGCATAACAGAACATTTATGTTAATATATAAAATGTAATTGTGTAAGATAAAAATATAGTCTAAAAACAGCCATATAACACTTTTTGCCATCATGAAAATAAATACAAATAGAATTTTAAGAAATACCATAAACGCTTACATCTAATGTTTACTTAACACGTTGTATAAAACACATTCTTTTCTTTTCCAAGTTAAACAATTCCAGTTTTATTCACATTGACTCTGTTATTCTGTTTGTTTCCCAGACTTTGCCACATCATCAGACACTCCAAATATGGTGCAAACATAATTGCTGAATGCATGCACTAGACACACAGCAACTCACATGATAACATTGAAACTTCTCAGCTGTCTTCTTAAAAAGCTTAATTATTTAAAGGGACACACTACTTCTAGATGTATACCACAGTTAGTGAAACACCATTAAATTTGTTCATGCCTATATTTATCCTACAAGAATTCCTTGATTCTTTTGCCCAACAAGCATCAAAACTAGTGTACCATAAAAGTAATTATGCCCCAAACCAAACTTGACTTCCAATTTTCATGAAGTTTAATTATGATTACACAAAAAAAACACCATCTCATGTTGTTGTTTGCACAAACCTACTTTAATCTTTAAACAAGAGATGTGTTTGTCAGAAACAAAATGCCCCCTATTGCGCCGCTTTGAAGCCATATATTTGACCTTTGACCTTGATGGATGACCTTGACCTTTCACCACTCAAAATGTGCAGCTCCATGAGATACACATGCATGCCAAATATAAAGTTGCTATCTTCAATATTGCAAAAGTTATGACCAAGGTTAAAGTTTTGACGCCGCTTTGAAGCCATATATTTGACCTTTGACCTTGAAGGATTGACCTTGACCTTTCACCACTCAAAATGTGCAGCTCCACGAGATACACACGCATGCCAAATATCAAGTTGCTATCTTCAATATTAAAAAAGTTAAGACCAAACTTTAACGAAGGTTTAAGTTTTAGGAAATAAAAATACAATCATATCTGACTTTTACCTTGAAGGATGACCTTGACCTTGACTTTTCACCACTCAAAATGTGCAGCTCCGTGAGATACACATGCATGCCAAATATGAAGTTGCTTCAATAATGCATAAGTTATCAAACTTAAACCAAGGTTAAAGTTTTGGGACACACACACACACACATACAATGAATGAATGAATGAATGAATGAATGACTGAGACAGGCCAAAAACAATATACCCCCGATCTTTCGATCCGGGGGCATAAAAAAGGGCATCAGTAATTTAAGTTATGTGTGATAAGAGCACAAATTGAATGGGCTGTGGCTGATGCCCATATACAGCGAGTTTTCCCAATTAGGAAAAAACTACAAATTTCCTAATTGCTGCCAAAAAAATCCCAATTGAATGTTTCTAAAAAAATATTTTTTAAAATAAAATGCAACATTTAGTTAGTTTCCCTATGCAGCTCTATGGCTTGAACCTAAGTAAATATAATATTGACGACATGACAACATTTAGTTATTAATTTTAAAGTATTTGGGAGCAAAAAATCAAATCCACTAATTTCCCAATATGAAGACTTCACGACGCAAATTTTCCCAATTTCAGAGTTTGTCGCGCACAATTTTCCCAATGGGGCTGGACTACAGGTACTTTTCTCAATTGGGCAAAATAAAATCGCTGATATATGACTTCTAATGACCTGTAAGTGTGACCTTGACCATTTTACCTAGATGCTGTTCCTTATTCTACATTTGAACTCTAATTAAGTGTAACTTAAACTGTTGAGATTGGCACATACAACTAGATTGATACATCAGAATGTAATTATGACCTATGATCAATACATAAGAAAAGAATTGTTACTACACATAAAATTAAAGGCTAGCATTGAAATGATAAACTAATTAGCATTCTAATTTAGAAATTTATAGACTTGGCTAATTAGTATAGCTTTCACTACACACAAGAAATAAACATAGGGCTTGAAACTGGGTCATTGTCATCAGACATCGGAAAGAACTAATTATTCTCAAGTGCACAGTACTTAATGGTAAATACCAGTATGATGCTTTATCAAGTAAACTGTTGATTTTCTTATGATAAAACATTTCACTGTTGTTTATCTTATATTATTCTATTTTCTCCAAAAATGGTAATGTACTGTCTCTATTCAGTTTACATATTGTGCAAACAAAGAGAAATAATACACATATAAAGGTTTTGTAAAGCAACTTACAGGGGAGGGGAGGAACTCTAAAAGCAAGACAAATGGTCCATTGTCTTGTGCCACAAGATCAAATAAATTTATATGTGGCAATTGGTATTTTATTGGGTATTAAACAAATATATTTTTTTAACTTCCCAAACAACAGGTTGTTAACTGCAGAGTTTTTCCTCAATATTAAGTTGGTAAGAGAAAACATTACCATTTCAAATCAAATTTTCAGACCATTTCTCTCACATTGAAAGTAAAACTTTTCCAAATCAGAAACAAATATCCATGAGGAAATGTAATGATTAACAAGGAGATTGTCAGTCATGATGTTGATTCTAAATATGCAAACCTGTGCTCCTGATGAAACTTAAGTGGAAAGAAACTGAAACCTAAGGCACATTCAAGTCTCAAGTATCCATGAGGAATTGACCGTTCAAAGATACTTTTCTGAATTTAATTCAAGTACAATTATATGTGGGACAATTTGTTTTTAGAATGCATATGAGCTGCGCTCTGTGAAAAGGGGGTTAAATGCATGTGCGTAAAGTGTAGTGATTTATCCAGGCCGTTTTAGCGTGGCGCGGCGCCACGCCGCTTTTTTGAAGCGCCTCGCTGCCCCTTTCAAAGCAAATCAGCGCCACGCTGCCCTTTTCAAAGGCCACCGCCCTGTTTTCCGCCGTGCGCGACCTTATTGATAACATCTTATTTGCCTCTTAACCAAGCTTCTAAGCCGACTATTATCAGCGAAGATTCGCGCGGTTGTGAATACGTCATGCGTGAATAACCATGTGTCAATATCAATCGATAATTTCAGTGGCTTTGTAACACTAATCGGTCTTGATACAATCGTGCACAGTTACTTAGGAGACTTGATGAAAACCTCGATGTTATTCACGTGAAAATTGTGCATTTCATGCATAATTCAGTTATATCAAAACATTTATTTTTACGCGTAATTAAATTTAAAAAACACCAGTTGCATCTGTACAATATTGATTTGATTTCAATTTAATGCAAAACAGTTTTAAGTTAATAAAAATTAATTTACAGGGCTTGCACTAAGCGGCGTACGGCCGCATATTACGCCCGATAATTGTTTCCATACGCCGATTACAAAACCCCATGACGTCCACTGTACTTCCTGAAAATTGGCCATTCGCCGAAAATAGCAACCCGTGACATATTTAAGCTGTCGGTTAAAATAACGCTCCGCCTCCTATCCAATACAATTGGCGCAGGCTCGTATTAAAGCTGTCGATTAAAATAACGCTCCGCCTCCTATCCAATACAATTGGCGCAGGCTCACAGTAGATGTGTGTTGATGAATTGTAGCAGACGACAATTTTAACACGTTTGCTGTTCACGGTTAGGCAGACGTGCTTGTTTATTGTCACGATGTTTTGATTACAATAACGTGTGAATGTCGGCAAAGAAGTTGATACCCCGTCTTGGACCCTGTTTGGCCAAAAGTCGTTAATTGTTGTAACAGTAGTAGGCCTGCACCATTGGTTCAATTAAGAACATTATGACCCGTTTGTAACTTGTCAAAATATGTTAATTGGCAAACACAGATATGAATTTTACAAAAATATTGAACTTGTACCACTTATCATTCGTGTTTAGAATGTCGCAACGTACGCTTTCCGATTTTGGCATTCCACTTTCGACGAAACGTAAATTAGAAATTGATGCAAATTGCTTTGTAAGCAAAACAAGTTTATATCGGAGACCAATTAACGTATATTGAATTAATTGACAATGAATAAAAGACAGTACGGCGCCGTTCCTAGTTACACTTTTTGCGAAATAAAATGTACACAATACAACACGTGGTCATGAAAAAAATGTCATTACGCAGAACTTTCTGACTATTCAACAAAGTGTTAGTGTTTGTGAATCTCCATTTAAGATGCATATACTGTAAAGGAATTGTTTGTGCAATGTGTGTAACGTTTTAAATATAAATAATTGTTTAAGAGGGTAACTCATTTAACAGTATTCTAAGACTTCTTTGAAAAGCTATAGTTTGTATAAGATATATATCCTATGGTGTTTAATCTTGTTTTTTGTTACTACATGAAAATATAAAACACATAATAAAATATACATTCTGGATTTTGTTGGTTTAATTATTCAACAATAAATCTCAAAACTATACATACAATGTTTGTGTGTAACAAAGCTTGTTATTAAGTCACTATACAAATATATTTGTGCCCTTTTTATAATTGTCGGGCGCTAAAGTGCCCTTTTTTGAAATTTTGCACCACGCCCTTTTTCCTTCCTGTATAAAACACTAAAGTGTCTTCCCTTATTAGCCTGTGCAGTCATCAGTCCCTGGATTTTTGCTAAGAAGAAACTTTCTTTAAACGTTAGATATCATAAAAGCCGAAAGTGTTGTCCTTGATAAGCCTGTGCGGAGTGCACAGTTTCATCTGGGAGGACACTTTACGCACGTGCATTAAACCCCATTTTCATTTAATGACCCATATATAACTAATTGGTTCAACATCCTCTTGACAGCTTAGAAAGAATGAAATGTGATAAAATTCCCAACTTGGCTGAAGACAAACCATCATAAAAGAGGTGAGGAAAACAATCAACACAAAAATTAATGACAAAATCTTGGTCATTCAACATAATCATGAGGTAGAAACACAGACAACACAATTTGAAGTAAATGATCGTGGTAACTTAAACAAGGGGAATAACCACATACAAATGATCTCTGATGAGGAATTGCTTTCTTCCCTTTGAAAACACTACAAGCATGTACTATCTTGATTTTAGCCATATTGCCATGGGCAAATCTCACACAATAATGTGGATTCAAAATCCAGTTTTGGGCATGCATTTTCTCAAACCACAATCATCAATATGATCATCTCAATTTGAAGTATTTCGTGTCTGTATTTATACTTATAGTGCACAGTAATGGGGGTTGTAAGACGTATCTTTTTGTAGTAAAGCAATCATTCAAAATGATATAAAAAAAATCAAATTGAGAAAAGTCATACATGTACATACAGCTGAATCAGCATTTGGTAAAATGCAATTACCCATAGATTGTCTGTATTACATTTTCAAGTAAAAAACAACACATGCTTAAAGTCAGATATGCACATAATTGAAGGGTAAAGAAAAACACAAATGTGAATACTGACATCCCAAGCAGATGTTATTAATGAAAAGTATGACCATAATGAATTTATTTGCCTCAGGCCAGCTTACATTAGCAAGTAGTTATGTTACATATGGACAGGTGAAAATTGATTGATATTCACGAGAAAAAGATTCATGGGGTTTCTTCCTGGTTTGGTTTTGGATATCTGACTGTCTCAGAGTTGTCGAGCATTTGGTCTACATGTATACAATCTTTAGAATGCTCAGTAAATTTATATCTGAAAATTATAATTTGTGCTTGCTATCGAAATATAATTAAACCCCCCCCTAAAAAAAATATCAAAATATTGTGCAAAAGAAAACTGAATAAATAAATCATTATGTTCTACTGCCAAGACATATTATATTCATTTTTCATGATAAAAAACTATTGTAAGAATAAACAGCGAGCTTTTACAACATGACCTGAGTTATATTATACAATTAATAGACCAATTGCTAGTTCCTTTTATTAATGCTTCAACCATGTCTGAGCAGTACATATGGACTTATCATTTAAGGTGTATCGCCAGATGGACAAAACTGATTAACAAAAACCCAAACAAGAGTTCTCACTCTTCTTTAAAACATTATAACTTACACCGAAAGCCTGAGGCTTGCTGACATGCTCTCATGTGAGTTTCTAGGAAAGATATGTAATTATTGAAGAAAAGAAAAAATCATCTTAACACTGTAACCTGAGTGAGATTCAAATCCATGACCTGCACAATATTACAATATACTTCCTTGCAATGTCCCCTATAGAACCCCATTACTGACTTCATATGACTGTTGTCGTTGTTTGCAGTACATTTATCATTATTTTCAGTGGAATATACATTATGCTATGTGCAATTTTCTTTACGTTCGGTACATTCGTCATTGTATGCAGTAGTTAAAGCATTAGGCGAAGTAGTAACAACATTATGTTCTGTCCAAACTTCTTGACGTTCTGTACATTCAACATTATGTATAGTAGTTTTATCATTATGCGCTGTGCAAACGTCTTTACGTTCGGTACATTCGTCATTACGTGCAGCAGTTACATCATTAGGTGCAGTAGCAACAACATTACGTGCTGTGCAAACTTCTTTTCGTTCTGTACATTCGTCATGACTCATTATGTGTAGTAGTTTTATCATTATGCGCTGTGCAAATGTCTTTACGTTCAGTACATTCGTCATTACGTGCAGCAGTTACAGTATAAAGTGCAGTAGTAACAACGTTACGTGCTGTGCAAACTAACATGATGTGTAGCCTCAAAGCGTTTACGTATGCTAAAAATAGCCGAAAGAAAATAAAATTTTAATTATGTTTTAAACAATTTTTTACCAGCAGAAAGTTACTTATTAGATCACTACAAACGTTTTAACCATTAAGAAGAGACCAACTTTGTGAGTGATACCAGAAAACGTTGAAAATCAACGATATATTTTGGGTGACCTGAGTGACTTTCACTTTCACTTTCCGAGTTAACAGGGATGTAAATAAACTGATTGTTTGTAAACACAATTGAGTCCGAGGACACTATATTTTGAGCTCAAAACAAGTTGCATTGCTTATTTTTGAATGGTAATGTCCAATTGCATATACATATTGTTTTTTGATAACCTTTATAAATAAAATATGAAAAACAATAATTAAAAATCAGTAAATAATTACGGATCGTGACCTTTATAGAGCCTTTAAACACTGAAAGCAAATTAGTTCAAATTTATATCCACCGCAAAATAAATAGTGTTTATGGATGGATGCAAATCCCTTTATGTATGGTACAATCTTAACAAAACACTTGGCATATTTCATCAAAAATAACAGTTGACCTCAGAGTGTGACCTTGACCTTAGAGATCTGAGTCTTCCTGTGCCACACTGCAAGATAAAAGAAAACAATTGCAGAATGTTGTTACAGAATCCTTTGATGCATAGTAAAGTTATGGCTTCATGATGGCTAAATTATGAATAATTCATCAAAATATTTGACCTCAATATGGGACCTTGACCTTGCCTCTAGGGTTATGGGTATTGCATGTGACTCAGCCAAAAATTATTCACAACAACTATGGTAAGTTGCATAGCTATGGCGCATATGTTATTGAAGAGACAGCTAACCACACAACAAATCCTATAGAAACAGGGTATTTTCAAGTAAAACAGGGTCATTACTCTGTTAATACCAAGTTTCAATGACCTCAGCTCAAGCAGTTTCCAGATATGGCTCAGGACACACAGGTTTTATGACGGACAATACCAAAAACAATATCCCTCTGCCAATGGCGGGGAATAAAAAAGCATTATTTGATTTGATGTACATTCAAATGATTATGTGTTTTATATTGAAAGTACACAAAACAATTGGACTCTTGAGGAAAATGAAAAGCCCTCCCCCCAAGGTAATAGGAAGCATTAATACCGGTAATTGGATATACAGTAGATATGTATGGCTTGGTGGTACATAATCATTGATGAACCATCAAAGAAGAAATTCATCAAAATCACACTTTTTTGCACATTAGATATCAGGTTGGTTTGGTAATGTGAGTAGCTTGCACACATCACCACATCCTGAGGTGTGTGACAGGCAATAAGTACACACCACATGAAAGAAAACAAAGAGGAACAAAACAACCCCAGATCAATTGACTAGCCAAGATGTAGAAAGAGAGAAGACTTGTGTGGGTAACTGACAACAAAGCTGCTGATAACAGAATCTAACGAGAGCGCCGATGGCGTTAAAAGCATAGGTGCAAGATACAGGGAAGAATGGCGTCACGTGGTATAATGTAGTTCGATATCGCCATCCGCGAATTTCTCAAATCAATAATTTCAAACAATTACCGACTATTTAAATAGATAATCTTTCCATTTACATCAGTGTTTGAAACGCTTATGAAAAATAATTACCCAAGCCTTTCAAAATGTAAGCACGGACAGATCTGTATCTTTTCACAAATGAAAATAGACGCTACCCTATTCGTCTGCGTCAAGAATTTGTCGTAAAACTTGTGGTAAGCGTTAGATGCAGACGTGCACAACAGATTGAGTTCTGAATACAGATTTCTGAATGCAGATTTTTATAGAAACTCCTCAAAGCAGTTACTTCCCTTGCTTCGCCCGGTCAGTAACTTCTAGTATAAGGGAGGCCACTGCGTAGGAGATTGAGATTTATAGTGCAGATAGAATTGTTTTACGAACGAAATTTGTTTTAGGTTATAAGAAGATTTTTTGACATAAAACGGTCTAAGAAAAATTCACTAAAAACGGTGTCAGCAATATTCTTGGAAGAAAACGTTAGAAAAACGTTTCCAATTTTTTTTTGTAAGAATGACCATATACTAAATTAAATAGATATTTCGTCTGATTTTTGATCAGGTAAGGCTTCATAATAGGTAACCAATCGATGTGGATTTTTGAAATGTGGTATATACCATAAGCATAGGTGCGTAAACGCACCTATGCTAAAAATGAACTTGCATCATGTTTAAAGTTATAACTATAAAACAGTAGGAGTAATAAGATTACTGGAAAGTTAGACTGATTCCCAAGCCTTTAACCCTTTTCCACTTAAATACCCATTTGGATGCATTTGTAGACCCTCAGAAAGTTAAACTCAATTACAGACCTTTCTAACTAGATTCAATATTTAAAGGCTTCACACAACACTCTTAGATACTGATGAGCTGCAAATAGCATAATACCTAAGAACAGACTGCATGTTACTCGCACAGGTTGTTCTGGTTTTATACTGTTTGCATATAGCCATTTTCAGTTTGCTATATAGATTTTGTGCTCACTGTCTGATTGATGAAGAGTACATCCTTATTTATATCCAACATTATCAATGGCATACAAGGTTAATCAGAGGGGGGGGGGTCGGCAAAATTTGGGGCCAAAATTCAGCCTCATTCATAATATAAAAATATATACATTTGTTCCAAATAAATGCGGAAAATGCCAAATTTAAGGTTTACAATAAATAAATAAAAAACAAATAAATAAATTGCAATAATCAGTTCATCCTTCTTAACCCTTTCAGTGCTGGAACCGAATTTTGAAGGCCTTTGCAAACAGTTTGGATCCAGATGAGACGCCACAAAACGTGGTGTTTCATCAGTATCCAAATTGTTTGCTATTCTTATAGTATTCTTCGAAACAAAATCGAAGAAAATGCTTATTTTGGAAATTCAGCAGACGACATTTTAGCAGATGACAAATATCCCAGCATGCAAAGGGTTATTCAGCTCTAATGGTTGAACCTTAGTAAATAAATATGATATTGTTAACACTTTGTGAAATGTGAAAATGTTTATAATATTAATCGTTAATGGTAAAATTAAGTCAGTTCCAAGATATGTTAAGTCAACAACTAGAGTAAACCAGTATTTTTTTTTAAATTTGTAGCATGTTTCATGTAAATAATGGAGCCTTTGTAAAGCCCTTTCAATACAGGGCAGACATTCCCCATGCAAAAGTGCCAGCAACAAAGACTCGTTCCTGTGTGATTTAGGCAAAGAAAGTACATAATTAAACTTATTCATGTGCTAATATGCATAGAAGCCACTTAAACACATTGGTCCTTACTAGCCCTTAAGGATTCAAGTGCTTTTGTCTATAGTATTCACAGGTGGTTACATTGAGTGATCTTTGGAATGTTATTACTTGAGATCATACAAGTTTTAATCCAGATGAATATATTTTGAGGTCACCTAACAGTTTTCTCACATTGTGAAATCAATTTGTAAATTCAAGATCAATATTGTTAAGACCTAAATGGAAATCATAGAGGAAGTCAATACAAACTGCCTAATACTTGAATGAGAAAGTAAGATCTACCAGGTACTTATACTATCAGAACACATTTTAACCCTTACAGTGCGGGAACCGAATTGTGAAGGCCTTTGCAAACAATTTGGATCCAGATGAGACGCCACAGAACGTGGCGTCTCATCTGGATCCAAACTGTTTGCTATTCTGATAGTATTCTTTGAAAAAAATCGAAAAAAATGCTAATTTTAGAAATTCAGCAGACGACATTTTAGCAGACGACAATTTCCCAGCATTCAAAGGGTTAAAGACTTCTCCACCAAGCAAACTCAAGAATATTATCTTTTTCTCAGAAGACCTTTGTTCATTTGGCCTAACAGCATATAGCTTTTGTGACAAATTTAACCCTTTGCATGCTGGGAAATTTGTCGTCTGCTAAAATGTCGTCTGTTGAATTTCTAAAATTAGCATTTTCTTCGATTTTTTTTCAAAGAATACTATCAGAATAGCAAACAGTTTGGATCCAGATGAGACGCCACGTTCTGTGGCGTCTCATCTGGATCCAAACTGTTTGCAAAGGCCTTTAAAATTCAGCTCCAGCGCTTTAAGGGTTAAGACAATTTAAGTCAACAATATTTGTATATAAGTTTATTTATTAACTAGAGAAGTGTCCAAAGGACACAAATGTCAATGCTATATGTCACTGGACACAGAAACCAGTGTTGTGACTGGCAGTAATAATGTGAACAATTAACAAAGCATGTACTAAATACCTGAGTCCTTTTTAACTATTTCTACTTATAAGCTGATTTTGCGATTTTGACTTTGGCTATTGAGCGAACACCAGAGTCGATGCACATAGGATTGAGCAGCATTTTGTGAAAAGGGGGGTTTAATGCATGTACGTAGGTGTCATCCCATATTAGCATGTGCAGTCTGCACAGGCTAATCAGGGACAACACTTTGCGCCTAAACATGATTCATGCACAGAAGAGACTTTCTTGAAACGAAAAATATCATTAAAGCGGAAAGTGTTGTCCCTGATTAGCCTGTGTGGACGCACATGCATATAACCCCCTTTTCACAGAGCACGGCCAAATTTGATATAGAAATGATGAAATGTTTTGCCAATACATTACATAGTATCAGAACTGACGGTCACATGAACATCTACTATCACTATTAGCACAAACTTCAAATGTCCACTTTGACCTTGACCGAGAAGCAAGCACCACGGTTGTTACACTGGAGAAATCGCCACTTCATATGGTGATCATTTATGCCAATAAATTTCAAAATGCCATATTTCACAACAAATTTTTGAGGACATTAAATATCCCAAACACAACACCATATTTTCTAACACCATTATCAAAGGGCAGGCATAAAGACATTTTCACAGCAAGGATTTTACCATCAATGCACCCAACATTGGGTCCAAAACATAAACACATGCACTTGTTTTTCAAGCGCGCAGTGAATCTCTGTTGAAATCAGACAAGCAAAACAATACGCAAGATTCCTATCAGATGTTTATTTATTAGATTTTTTTATGAAGAATGAACATGTATTACACATTACATTTGATTCTACAAATCATTTTTCACAAAGAAAGATATTAACTACTTTTTTTACTTAAAAAATAAACAAAACAAATTGCTTTTCGACAATAATATCATTTTATTGCACTGTGAACAGTAGGTAATTCTTCTGTCAACGAAATGTCCGGTCAATACAAAGTTGAATTAAATAAAATTCAAACATTTTTTATTCCATGCTCAGCAAATAAGCCTAATAGAGCCTCATTGAAATTCAATGTATTCCCCGGGCGATTCTAACTTTGCATACAAATAACCAAACAGTCATTGATCATCTTACAGCGTTGTGTTCAATATTTACCACACAAAACAACATCAAAGGAAAAAATCAGCATAAAACTATAAAACATAGCTCCTGACAATGATCAATTGTTGTTTTAATATATTCAAGAACTGAAATTAAACGCCCAGCAGCTATTTGAACAAAGTAAACGAATGACAAAGTTACAATGCAAATAGTTTTTGCTCTGTAAATTACACCCAGGGCCAAAGAGATTAAAACAAAAGTACATACTTTCACCCAAAAAAGAAAAGATTTTCTAAGTTAAAATAAACCTTTGATACAAACATGAATAAAGAGTTGGCATTCTGTGATTATATAAGTCTGCTTTGAGTAGAAAAATATACAGGGGTCCCAACTGGGTTGATAATTATGTAAAGCATTGACCCATTTGTTTTTGGTCTCTGAACAAGGCCAATCAATGATAAAAGCTTGGAAAACATTACCCAAGAGTTGCAGGATAATTATTACAATGAATTGGTAGTGGACATCCAACTGGAAATGTGTCACACACACTGATAACCCAACAACACATCAAAAAATAAAAAATCGATTCAAGTAAAGACCTTTCTTACTTGAATTCTTAAGCCTTGATTTCCAACTATAAACACTGATGAGCAGCAAACAGCATAAAACCTGAAATGAGTGGGAGTTACTCGAAGTCTGGTCTGCTTTTATGCTGGTTGCATATGGCCATTGTCACTTCTCCCCTCTGAGGGGGAAAGGGTAATGCTTGCATACTGGGATATTACCTGTTTGCCTGATCCAACTTTGCCAGCAATTCAAGCTCAGTTGGGCTGCTAGTGATCACAGACGCGGGGCTCAAACCTATCTGCCTGCAACATAAACAAACAAACTGAGTATAAGCATCAGTGCAGGAAAGCCTTTTCTTGGGCAAAAACTAATGAAGTATAAAATAAATAAAATTATAAGGAAAACAAGATGTGTTTGTGAAACACTATGTCCCCCCTATATATTTGACCTAGAAGGATGACCTTGACCTTTCACCACTCAAAATGTGCAGCTCCATGAGATACACACATGTATGCCAAATGTCAAGTTGCTATCTTCAATATTGCAAAAGTTATGGCCAATGTTAAAGTTTGATGCAAACAAACAAACCAACAGACAGGGCAAAAACAATATTTCCCCCAGTATAGACTGGGGGAAAAACAAATCAAATAAATTATTTTTTCAAATTTAGATTTTTTACTTGCAAAGAGGGAGTTTTTACCATTTTACTTTGGATATAGGTCGTTTAACAGACCTGTAGATACAAATAAAAAAGGTCTGGTAATGAGTGACATGGTGAACAGATCTAATGGTTAGTTTTATGATTTCCATTAAAATAATGATTGCGTAGGTCAAATACCTTTTTTTTGGTGTTAGTTTACAGCCCTCATATATACTTAGTGTGGATCCATGTTATTTTGTTGACATGATATTTTGAGGATATGTGTATGTAAAATTGGTAATGTCCATTAGATTGTATTTTTTAATTAATAGATTTTCTTTTAATAACTTATACAAGACTTGAGACACAAACATTTGTTGAACATTAGATTTCATGGTTTAGCTGACCATCAATCAAATATCCATAAAAAAATTAGAGTAGGACCAATAGTATAATACTGTGTGGGGGCTTAAAAATGTATATTTATAGAATATCATTATTACATAATTTAAGTCAACTCTAACTAAACATTAATAACTTTCCTCAATGATGACTTCAATGCTGGAAACTGGTGACGGATGGTACTAAAAGAAATAATATTAAATTGTTTAGCACATTACCTGTTTGCCTCTTCCATTTTGGCCAGAAGCTCCAGTTCAGATGGTGCTAACTTTTCCACACCTCTGTCTGTTGTTGCTGTTCCACTCTCTGGCTTGTAGTCTTTCTTACCACTATCGACCCCAACTTCAACCTTTAGAGAACAACCACTTCCCTCTACCCTGTCGGGTTTTGTGCCACTATTTTGATTGTGTTTTGATGAGTCAGCTATTTTGTGTTTAACATACAGGTGATTTTCACTTCCTGTTAAGAAATTGGTGCTAGAAAGTGTGTCACAAGCATTTGACTGGCCAGGAACATTTTGGCAAGACATTTGATGAGTATTATCTGTTTTTGACATTGGAAAACGTCCAGTTTTCTCTCCAGATGAAGGTATGGTATTGCTTTTTGTGTGTGATGGCAGGGTGTGATCTTTTGATACTGAACAAGGTGGGGTGCCATCTTTTGTCAAGGTGGACAATAGGGTGGCAGATTGTTCAGCTGATGAAGGAAGGGTGGTTTCTGCAGGTGTTGCCGTGGATGACCTGCCATGGTACCCACCTAGTGCCCCACCACTGCTATGTGACATAGTGTTGCCTCATAGATCACATCTGCATACAGTGGCCTGAAATACAATAAAATACCGCCCTTTCAGTCTTCCATTTGCAACCTTTATATTCATACAATAATTGATACAGTATTATACTGTGCTTTCAGTTGTACATTTGCAACCTTCTTATATGATTGATACTGAGTATATCACTGCACGTTTAGTCCGCCAATTGCTACTTTCATATAGTACATTCAATAACCTATACTTTTAAAATTGACTTTTTACATGCTTGTATAAGATCAAGAAAAACTGAATTTGATAATATCTTAACATTTATGACAACATATTATAAGATTACATATTAAAAAAAACACTTTTTAGTAATTGGAAGCATTTGGAATAACATGCACTGTGATACAAAGTTAACATATTAATACATATTGATTATGAAACATTCATAGAAAAAAACACAATTCGTTTTGGATAACAAGTTTTCTTGACATCTAACACACGTAAACACATTCATAGTGCTACAGAAATCATTAACCCCCCAAAAGCATGACCAAAATAACTAGGGATTCTCTCCATAAGAAACTCCCAAATGATTCCATGTCTGGAATTATACACAATTTATAGGAGGGCTTGACATCAACGTCAAGTCAAACTGTTCAATCACATGGAACAGACAAGCCAAAGAATTAATGAACCCAATGGAAGAAGTAAAATTTCTCTTTGAGAATCAATACTGGTGCAACAAAATTTGAGAAAATTTGGAAAATTCCCTATACAGTTAATATGTTGTCTGTATAATGTTTATACATGGTGATGTGTGGTCAATTTTGTTGTGTATTAACATTAAAAGAAACAGGGAATTCAACAATATGCCTATTAATTTTAGTGTTGCTGTTAATTACTTTAACTAAGAAATTACACCTAGGTAAGATGCATTCTTGTAATATTGTACTATTTGTACTTCATGCATTTGCTTCGAAGTAATTTCTCAACAAAAAAAATCCATAATTGTGTCTTAACCCTTTCCCTCATCATAAGCAAAGTGAAAATGGCTTTTGCAAACAGCATAAAACCAGAACAGCCTGCGAGTCACTCGCAGTCTGTTCAGGTTTTATGCTGTTTGCTGCTCATCAGTAGCTAAGGGTTTGAAATGAAGCCTTTAAAACTTGAATCTAGTAAAAAAGTCTTTGATTAAATTTACCTTTCTAAGGGACCACAAATGCTTCAAAATACGAATCTAAAAGGTAAAGGGTTTATAAAGATATCAAAATTAAATTGCGAGAGACAAAGGCCTTACAAATATTTGTGGAATACTGTAAATAATAATTCATAATTCTACAAAAAAATGTATATTACCATTTTTAACATTAACATAAAAAAATACATTAAATTCAAAATAACTTTTATCACAAGTCCACTATAATCCATAATCCATAATGTGCAGCTTTGAAACTTGCAACTTTAAGGTCTGCCAAGGCTGAGTGAGGTACCTCAGCATGTATCTGAGCACAATTTGCTTTCAATAACAAATTGAGTTTATCAACTAACACAATACATCTGTATACATTATTTGTACTAAGACTGATGTGAACCCATACAGATTAACAAACACCATTTTACAGAATGTACTGAGTGATCTTTTGTATGCAGATCTCTAAAGTACAGACTGTTCGAACCCAATGCATTGAAATTAAACGAACAGATATTTAAATTGCTATAAAATCCATTTTCTGATCGAGATAATGAGAGTTTAAAACATGCAGTTCAATTGAACCCATTTATGCCTAACGTCTTGAAAAAAGGCCTTGGCAAACAGCGTAGACCCAGATGAGACGCCGCATGATGCGGCGTCTCATCAGGGTCTGCGCTGTTTGCTTAAAGGAATTTCTGTAAGAAATATTCTTAATATAGAAATAAATATACAAGACATCCCTAATTGTGGAAATAAATTCATAAAATTTAGAAGGATGGGAGAGTCCACTAGGCATAAATGGGTTAAATACAAAACCTAATTAAGAAACTAAGTTCTTGTGAAACTATGTTATTTCTCACACATTTCAGAACAAACCAAAGTATAAAACCCACAAGCTTTTGTTTTAATCTAATTCCATTAAAATAATGATCCCACTAATGCTGCTAAAAGCTTAAAAAGCACACATATTCCAGTGTTTATTGTTGGCTGAGTTTCTCCTATATTTAACATGTTATGCATCACACAGGCATCTAATCAAAACAGCTCTCATGTTATGATTTCCCACAGAATGTTGATACAAATAAGTGGAGAAATGTAATGAAAGATTGTAAATTGTGCAACAGCAACAAAATGACAGTAAACTATAAACACAGCCTCATGTTTCATAACAGAGTAAATCAAAACGCTAAAGGCACTGAATGTGTTCACCGTTGTATAATCTTAGACGCAACTCAGTTTTCAAAATTTAATGTTGTAGCTTTTTATATCCCAAGTTTGAAATGACCACAATCCATTCAAGTTTATAAAGAGTGTGTCTTAAAACACAGGTTGAGATGTGTTGTTTTTTTCAAATCATTGATACAGCTAATCAGTGTGCACAGGCTAATGTTATTTGACATGCATTAAGCCCCGTTTTCTCTGAAAGCAGCCAATATGTACTGATTTCAATGATAAACACTAGACTGGCCAATGTTGTCTTGCAAGCTGTTAAATACACACTATGTACTGTACCAGTGAGAACAGGCAGATGCGGTGGTTAAAGCAGAGCCTTTTAGCATTCTGTTATCTGCTAAATTTTACTGGAGTTATCCACACAGGCAGTCACGGGTTACGGTTCCTAGCGTAGCTAAGGCATACTGATTTGCAAAATTCGGTCTGCATTATTTGTGAGCTAACGCTCACAAATAAAAAGCATATGGCAGTTATGTTGCATATTAACATAAATGAAAATAAGCAAACACCACAATTCATTTTTCACATACCCTATTTGGTTCATGAATCATGAGAATAAATATTATTTAATGTTGGATAATTAGAACCACAATTGCAACAACTTGCACACAGACCTAAACAGGACTTTTATATATACTTGTTGCCATCATCCTGTGAGTGAATGTTCATACAGACCCTGAATGCATATGCGTTCTATTTAAACAACCAAATTTCTAGGCACGAAATGGGGCATAATTCTGCTAAATCAGAGTTATAGAACTCGTTCAGTGGCCTCACACAATGAACTCAAACACATGTGAGGTCTAAATTAATCAAAGCGCTGAAGGCAATGAAGTTGTTCGCTATTGCGTAATCGTAGACGCAACTCAGTTTTCAAAATTATGTTATAGCTTTTTATATCACAAGTTTGAAATGAACACAACCCATTCAAATTAATAAAGAGTGTGTCTTAAAGCACAGGTTGAGATGTGTGTGCACTGTTTATCCTCATATTTATGTAATAGAGATAACTTAGACAAAATAACAACAATATATCTCTTTTTTTTCACAATTGGTTGCTGCTATGGCAACCATCTTTAGACGGTTGGTTGCCTTGCTAAAGAAGAACAAGCCTATAATCATGTACATGTTGTGTTATGTGTATCTTATACTTAATATCTATTTTCTTTAAATTATTGAGCAACAATTTTGCCCACATGACAGACTTTAATGCAGCATTAAGCCCCGTTTTCCCTGAAAGCAGCCAATATGTGCAGATTTAAAAGATAAACTGGCCAATGTCGTCGCACAAGCTGTTACAGTACAGACACAGTGAACTTAAACAAAAACGCCTGTCCGCGGTGTTCACTTTTCCCGATGGGTGACACCGTAAACACCTGTCTGTGATGGTCATTTTAGTTTTAAATGCAAATGTTCAAAAGAAAATCATATACTACATGTAGATATTACATGTATGTGCACATGTATGCGTACTTAAATTCGGACAGTACGTAAAGTCGGAAACATAAATAAAGCGTTTAGATGATCAATACTATTAACTCACATGGTGTTAATCAATGCAATTGCCGTTTTTAACAACAAATATCGAGTTTCAAAGAAATCAAGTGAGTATTAAATCATTTATTTACTTGTGTCCGATTTTAAGTACTCTCTGAATTTACGTACTGCATCAGTATGTTACGACATTTGTGTACAGTAAGTACACAATACAATAATTGTTTCAATAATGAAGGAACTGAAACAGCGTAACGGTAAAGATACAGGGTGTTTAAATTATATTTTATTAAGAGGAAATGTCAATGCCAAATAATTTGCGAGATACACCGGTACTTTAGTAACTGTTGAAATTCACAACGAAACTTTTAATGGAAATTAAATTATCTCAATGTTGTTACCGCTATGAAATTTTTATTTACAAATAAAAACATCCACGACAATTTTCACGTGCTTTTTATAAGAGCAAAGAAAATCATTTCTTTCATGCAGAAGTTGTAACCGAAAATAGCTGTACACGACGCGTGCAAACCGTGTCAGGTGATTTACGTATGTTGGAATACAACTGTCCTGATTGGGCGCTTATTTCATCAAATCTTTAAATAAAATAATATGCCAAAATTCATTTGATACTTATATGGGATTATCAAGTAATGGATAAAGATGGGAGAAGTTGCATGTATGCGATTGAGACAGTTGACACGTACGTATCCGTGATTCCAGAGGCTCCGGATAATACGATTACTACAATCAGTTATGAGTTCACCATGGCTTCAAACTGTTAATTGCATAATCAAACACGCAATTAACACTCCTCCAGGTGCGATATCCTTCAGCTGGGTTCAAACAAGATCTTCTTTAAAACGCTGTGTTTAAAAAGAACAGAAAACACTGTCATGGGCATGGGCGTGAAAAGCATTATTCATTATCACTTGAATGAAAGGGATCAATACAATACGTTTATGTTCAATTACTTTTACTTTTAGTTAGCGAACACGATGAACACCGCGTTAGATATTATGGGTCCGCGGTGATTCGCGGTGTTCGCCTTATGGCAAACGGCCCCCGCGACATTTGATTTGATATTGGTAAGCGAACACAGTGAGATGAACACCAGGGCGAGTGGCGTTTGTTTAAGTACACGGTGCCTGTACTGTATAAACACTAGACTGGCCAATATTGACGCACAAGCTCTTTAACACTATTGATTACATACAGGCTGTCTGCAGTGTACCAGTGGTTAAGCAGGGCTCCCTCTGGCTCAAAATTTTCTGTAGCCAAATTTACCTTTTTATGTCTTGATTCACATTATTTCGGATATTTTATGGGTGATTATGTAGAAATCCTTGTAGCCAAATGGAATTTTTTGTAGCCAAATTTTCTTATTTGTAGCCATTGGCTAATTTGGCGAATGGCAGAGTAAGCCCTGGTTAAGTATAAACAGGCAGTGGTTATTGTTCCTAGCGTAGCTAACAGCAGACTGACTTGCAGTTATCCTTCCTAGCGTAGCTAAAAGCAGACTGACTTGCAAAACTGCCTCTACATTAGTTGTGAGCTTATGCTCACAACTAAAAACCTTTAGTTGGAACATTGGTATGAAGATGCTGCACTTCTTCCTTAACTAGAGCATTGTGCAGACACCGACACCCAACATTGGAGGAAGTAGTATATCTCTGACTAATCCATGAATTGGATTGATGTAATTGAAAAATACTCACTTGTATTATCTTCTGCCTCCCATCTTGAGTTCCTGTGCGTTCTCAGCTTCAGCTCTCTAGAAAAAAAGCACAAGTAGTGTCTACCCTTTGACAGTTGAAAAGAAGAATGCCCGAACATGACTCTTCAATTGATTGCAACAGTGTTGTGTTTGATTTCTCTATTCAATTAAAAATTTTGCTTTAAATTGTCTTGGTTGGGGGAAATTGTAAAGTTAAATGAGAAAATAAATGAATTTGACAGCTACTTTTATCTTCATTAAATTTTACTTGCATTTTATATTACATATTACCAAAACAAAACAAGTTGACAAAACAAGTTACCGGTAAAAGATTTATGATTTTTTGACTTAAAATTGTAATATATTTATATTTTTTTCACATACATGTCTAATACACAGTGGAATACGCCACTTATCTTGGCGTTGAAGTAAGCTCAACTTTAAACTGGTCACCTCACGTAAATAAAATTAGAAGTAAAGCAAGCCAGAGCTTAGGATTCTTAAAACGAAACATTCATTCTTCTAAAATGGAAACTAAGGCAGCAGCATATAACAGCATTGTTAGACCATCCTTGGAATATTGCTCTAGTGTGTGGGACCCTTAATTACCATCAGAAAGATATTGATAAAATTGAAAATGTTCAGCGTCAAGCCGCCAGATTTGTAACAAATAATTACAGCAAGACACCGGGCACGGTCACAAATATAATTAAGGATTTGAATTGGAATACCTTGCAATCAAGAAGACAACAAGATAGACTAATTTTGTTCTATAAAATAGTATATAATTCAACTTCAACGGGGGTACTTGACAAAATCCACTACGTAGACATCGACATCGAGGGCATGTTGACATCAATCCCCTTCACTATCGCACTCCATACAATAGACACTCACGCCATACTATCACATGGCATACCAAATACCACCAAGTACAGCTGATTACCACAAATTTTCTTTCTTTCCAAGAACAGTTGTACAATGGAACACACTTCCATCTTATGTAGTCAGCGCTGATACGATCCCTGGATTTAAATCAGTGCTGTTTACATCAGTGTTCCTTCCTTAGATCACATGTTTCTGCTTTTATCCTGTTTTTAACTTGACTAATATTATCACCACATGCACAGTTGTATATGTATATATTAAAGTCTTAAGGGCTTAAGGTGTTAGGTTTTGCACCTTTTTTTTATCACTGTTGATAGGATTTTCCTGAGTGGATTGAGTAACTCGGGTAACCTATCAATCTATTTCTTTTTAACCCCCACGCATGGCCATAATGTATAAGTATTGAACATAGCCATTATTATAAAAGAAAAAGAAGAAGAAGAGTCAAGAACCTTTTGTCTAAAAAAAGTTGAGTGTTATATTCTTGGAAATGTTGGTATTTTCAATTCTTTCATTAGCATTTCCAAAGCTCTTTAATTATTAATGTAAGATGTGTATATATGCAAAAAATAAGGTGTATCATACATATATTTTTATCACACAAATCAAGTCTTATATTTCACATTATTTAACGTTAATATTCTTGGTAACGTATTGCTTTCATGTCTGATGAAATGTGACATAATGGTCAATCAATGTTCTTATCAGTTAACAAGATTGCCAAACTGTCACAAGATACGCCCGTTTGAACTGACTGACTAAAGGGGTTGTTTACCCTCGGGACTTCGGTTAATAAACCATTGCCCGAGCACACTGCTTAACATAAAACTCTACGTTAAAGAAGCCGAAAACGGCTATAATATGGTCAGCCCAATTTTACTGGGCTGTACCATTTATAATACAACAAAACATTGCAGTGTTGATGCGGTTCTTCAATAATTATCTATTGGTTTAAAAATATCTATACTTTTCTAATCAAAAAGCGTAAATTAAAGAACGCGGTATTCGATAATCTTAATGGACAATGTTTTGCCTAAAGCTTTTAGAAAGCGGCGTTTTCATTGGTTGACAGTATTTAAAAGCCTGGCTCTGATTGGTTATCTCTTTCACGTCAGCACAAACTCAAGTAGGTCAATCCGTTTTGAGATGGAAAAATTCACACAAAGAACGACCTTGAAATGGCGTCCGCTCCTGCATGGACGTGAAAGAGATAACCAATCATATTGTATGGCGTCTGTTCTTTTGCACTTTTAAAATGTAAACAAAGAAGAGTTTCATTAGGAAATGTATGAAACAAAAAGGAATAATTACATTGATTAATACTTGAATAGACTGAGTATAAGTTATAATAGGATATCATAAATATCACAAAAATCACAGATATTTAATCGGTTAAATAAAACAAATATCACAGATATTATAACGGCTTGTTACAAAGTAAAGCCTAAAGTATGAGCACATACACATGTTTGTATGAATATAATATTCACAGCCGAATGTCTTTGTCCTTTTTCTTAAAATGAAAATATATATCAATGATTTTTTCATTTTCAACATAAGTTTCAGACAGTTCAGCCGTCATGCACAGTCTCAGTTTTCTTAGCCATTTTGCGTCTAATTGGGATCTTTTAAATCGATAAAATGGCAAATTTGAGCATTTTTAATCAATAAAATGAACCAAATTGGAATGATTTTATCAACAAATATTGACACAATAAAGATATATCAGGCTTTTTCCTGGCCATTTAAATTTGGGAGAAAAACGCAATTAATGTGAAAAGTCCACAGATTTGGGAAAAACTATTTAATATAACTCTTTATAATAATTCAAAATAATTTAAATCAAAGTTATATACTTTGTTAGTTGTTTATGAACTAAATTTGAGATATATTTATCATGATTATGAGACAGTTTAAAAAAAAAACAAAAAAAAAAACATATATATTTTTTTTAACTTCTGGAGGGGATTTTTTTTTTACAAAAGGGGGGAAAAATATATACTCTTTTTTGAGGGGAATGGCCGAATATCGGCCCCGAAATTTCCATAAAAAAACACTGGCACCGCACCGGTAAACAACCCAATATAGTGTATAAATATAGTTAATGATAAGAAGTTAAGTCATTTGATAGTTTTAATTGTAAAATTGAAAGTTAGCCAAAAGAAGTTTCCGAATATCAAATGACGTCCGAAATTGTGCAAGTTTTGTAGAAATACTAAAATAGAAAAAGAAAAAAACAACAATTAACAGGCAAGGGACATTGGAGTTGTAGGTTGTTGTGGTGGTAGTAGATGTCTGATGGCTGGACCCTCTTCTTTATATTTCTTTATATTGTAGAACAGAAGCTCAAAAATCTTTGTTTATCTCTGTCATGGCGACCAAGGAATGAATGTTCCGTTTGAAGGTTTTGGACACCATGCTAAATGCTTGAAATGCACTAAGTGACCTAGTGACCTAGTTTTTGACCCGGCATGACCCATATTTGAACTTGACCTAGATATCATTTAGACACAGCTTCTGACCAAATTTGGTGAAGATTGGATGAACAGTTCTTCGATTAGAGAGCGGACACCATGCTAAATGCTTGAAATGCACTAAGTGAACTTGACCTAGATAATATTTAGACACATTTCTGACCAAATTTGGTGAAGATTGGATGAACAGTTCTTCGATTAGAGAGCGGACACCATGCTAAATGCTTGAAATGCACTAAGTGACCCACTTGACCTAGATATTGTCTAGATAAAACTTCTGATCAAGTTTGGTGAAGATCGGATGAAATCTACTTGAATTAGAGAGCGGACACTGCTGTGGACACCGCCGCCCACCCGCCTGCCAAGGGTGAAACTATAATACAGGCCTCGAAGAATCCACTCGACCGCTCGCATATGCGAGTGAAGATGACGGTCGGGCGAGTAAAGTTTGTTAAATACTCGACCGACCGGGCGAGTGCTGTTTTTCAAGTTGAGAAATATAAATTCAGTTCCAGAACTCCTGCCACATCGATACAAATTGCAAACAATTTTTCGAAAAAAAAGAAAGGTTTTGTACACAAAGAAACTGCACTTTCGTTTTGACAATGAAAAATGACGTCACAGGCACAGTTAAAATTATTCTCGAAATCGGCTGCGCTCTTTTCGTAGGTGTCAGTGCTCGATACTAATCAATTAAAAGTGAAAAAAACAGTTAAATATATTGGTCATTCTGTGAAGAATAAAATTTCATTTTAATGTAAATATCAATAAAAAAATAATACATAACTAGTTATTTATAATACTTCTTATATTTAATTAAAAATAAACAGAAAAAATAATTATTAATAAACAAAAAGTTAACAAAAAGGT
The DNA here is from genome assembly GCF_020536995.1 of Dreissena polymorpha. Taxonomy (NCBI): domain Eukaryota; kingdom Metazoa; phylum Mollusca; class Bivalvia; order Myida; family Dreissenidae; genus Dreissena; species Dreissena polymorpha. Next base: position 84,248,118 of record NC_068361.1, on the reverse strand, counting down.
TCTGGTTGATCATAACTTTAAATATAGATATATATTTTTTTTAAAGGCAGGGCAAGTAAATTAGAGTGAAGGGCGAGTGGATAATGTCAGGCCTACTGGCCCTGCAGGGCGAGTGGCTCTGGAAAAATTCTTCAAGGCCTGTAATACATCCCGTTTTTTCAAAACGGGCGTATAAAAAGTATATGCGTACAGTCAATGTGGTACTAGAAATGTATGTGGTCCACAGTATCATGCATGTCACTATACATGTCAATTAAGGAAGAATTTTATATAAAACAAATATTATTTTAACAGGAAAATAAATGTTTGTTAACAATTCTATAACATAATTACATTCTTCTGGGTCACATACTGGTAACTACAGTGTACAAATATTTTTACAGGTTCTGCTCCACAATACATGTATGCACATTTTGAAAAGATTTTGCTTTATATTCATAGTTTTCATATATTTATATGCTTTTTGTTGAATGTTTATAGGCTTATTACATAGAAACATGGTATCTACATGTACTCTTAATTATTATTTTTTTAATCTCATGTCTCCAGGCCTTTCCCCACAATTAAATTGTTCATGCACAAAGGAAAAGATTCTTACTTGGCAATGGATTCATTTTCGTTAAATTCACGAGTACTACATTGATTTCTACATATATTAAGACCTAACACACGACAAGCACATAATAATAATTTCATGAAATTTAGGCACAGTGTAACTCCTGATTTACTTACTCAGGCACAATGTAACCACTGATTTGAAAATACAGACACAGTGGCAACATACAGCTGTATTGTGTGTTTTTTTGCTCAAATTTGGGTCTGGTAAACCCAGTTTTTCCCAATCCAAAGGGACTTCGTCCCATTCCCTAAATGGTACAAAATACACTGCAAGCATGTGCTTGACGGCCCTGCATGAGGAGAGCCCTCAATGCTACATAGAGCCACTGAACGATTTCACCTCCTTACTGATGAAATTGTGAATGTGCAAGTATTATTAAATTTCAAAACAAGTCCTGTCAGGGCATGCATAAGTTTTGATAACAGGAAGTCTGTACTTTCAAGCCTCAGAGTTAAAAAGTTTTGCTGAACGCTCACTGTAGTTGAAGTTTTGACAGTGGGTAACAAATAAGCCCTGAGGATATACATTAAATTAAAATTGTTTGAATTATTAATTCATATTTATGACTTCATCTTATCAGACACCTAAGTGACTTGGTAGACTGTCACTTTGTTTACTGGTCATTGGAGAGTTAAGGAATTCAAGCTCAGAAATTCCTCCACATACTTCAAATAATGCACATTTTCTGAGAGAGTGATATTGATCCATATGAAGCCTCAATTGATTAAAGTCGATAATTCCTAAATGCATTTGCTGAAGGCATCTGAAAATTCAATTTCGCAGATGAAAGTAATTTGCTGTCGTCCTTCGATCCAATAACTAAAAAAACCTTAATCTGTTTATGTTGCATCAGCAAAATTGTAGGGAAACCAAATTGTTGCCAACAAGTCAGTTGTACATGTATACTATGATATTGTCAATATTTGCAGAACTGCACAGATCTCAGAGATTTGGTATCTCTAGACTATTCTGGTATAAAAATGATATTGAATATTTTTACCTAAAAATCTATAATGTTTTGAAAAGTAATAATTATATTATTAAAGAAAGAAAAAAAGGTTAATACAAAATATGTCCTTTCATTTCAAACCAGAACCAGAAAAGCATTACATTAGCTTCACTATTTTATCTGTTTAAATTGAAATTATTCATCGAACATTGGCACTATTAAAAAAAAAATCTAAGTGAAGTGTTGTTTTGCTTGTTTACACATAATGTAGGCATTGATCTTCTTTCAAACTATGACAATTATTTTGAAAAACTTCATTTTACCAAACTGTGAACGCATCCCTTCAAAGTTACAAATTGATATTTGAAATGCTTTCAAGCCAGTCCTCCTGTCAAAACATATAGATCTTATGAACAAAATTTCTCAAATGGTAAAGAAAATCCCTACACAATAATTTAAACTCATTAAAAAAATTACACATTTTGACAAGGACATATTGCGAAAATGATAGGACCTCAAATTTTATAAATGAAACAAATGAGAATAACCATGAATGATGATGAACGCTGATTAGATTGTACATGAACATGATTACCGTAACAAACAGTTATCCAGATTGTGTTGTTCAAAGTAACTACAACTTCACATCCACAGTAGCCACTTGGCCACCACTTCTCCGGACTAGTAACCACACTCCTTCATTAACTGGTCATGAATCATTAGGGCCTAAAGCATTTAGGTGACTTCAGCACATGTTTTATACACAACCTGGTAAAAATGTGAATGTCATAATTATATGGTCTATTGCCTGATGCGCTACTTAAGTTGTACAACACTGTACATCCGTTTCTACATGAATTTATATCATGTTAACTATATTTGCTCATTTGTTAAAGAAAATTTATGATTAAGGGGTAACTTTTTGAACAATTTGCTGCAAATAATTCAATTATGCGTGTCACATAAACATGGATGGCAAATAATCTTATCATGTCAGGGCCCTCATTTGGCCGTTTTTGGGGCCGAAATTCGGCCCCATTCCCCTCTTAAAATAGAATACTTTTTCCCCTATTTCAGCTAAAAATTCCCCCCTCAAAAAAAAAAATTTTTTTTTTTACTTTTATACCTTAGCTTGCAGCTGGTATTGTACTATTAACATTTGATTAAATGTATATTTATGTAAATTACATTAAAATATAGCAATTTTAAGTGCTGAATGGTCGGTGAAAAGATCTTCTAAAATTCCCCCTTTTCGCCCAAAACGACGCGAAATCCCCCCCTTTAAGGGCCCCGGCCACAATCCCCCAAAGTGTAGCAAGGGCCATGCATGTACATGTAGAGGTAATAGGCACAGTCACTTTACTTTAGTTATATATGTTTGCAATGCATTTTAAATAATTTTAAATGCTTAATTTATTTGACAGAAAGTTACTATTAGGTTGTACTTTGACCAACGAGTTCAAAGATGAGCAAGTGATGTACCGATAATCGCTAGTATGAACCTGTAATTAACGCAATAAAAAAGCAATATATGAATTCTTTGTTTGTTCATTTCCGATAGTTGTTGTCTAACACCTTCCATAACACTTTGAAGCGTTTAGTATTTGTCACAGTTATTTTACTGAGAAGGTGTAGTACCATTGCGGTTGATAATTGAACTGTTAATTGGCACTACCAATGGTAATTGTCACAGCGCTTATGCTATCGGGCGAAACAATTGTTTAATACCGGTTTACAAGGTAATTTACACAATAACGCAAATGTAATGGTCCGTTGCCCTCAGGCATGCACCTGCCATGTTTTATGATGTTAATCTGGTTGTAAAACCCGGCCATGATCGAAGTGTCATAAGATATCGAAAACAGGACAGACATTTGGTAAAATAGCGCTGGTAAATATACTGTCAAAAAACTTAAGACATTAATTATGGTCGAAAACTCGTGTGTCTGAAAATTAAGAGTCACGAAAAATAAATATTTTTGCTAAAAAAAGGGGTGTCCGAAAACTTAGTGTGTTTGAAAACATAGAGTAATTATGGTACATGTATGTCTATGGGCAAATAAAATGTCCATTTCTCCATCTCAATGCAAGATGTTTCTGTTACATAAATAAAAATCAGATTATCTATGATTGGACAATTTAATTTGACAGGGGTTACAGTCTTTGAATTAATGAATAAATAAGCTTTAAATACCTTTATTCAAATTTGTAATGATTCACACAAAACAATTTGCTACAGTTAAATAATGATCACAGGTGAAATGTCAACATGGTCACAACAGTATTTTATTGATTTTGATGACATATTTTTACAATATTCACACATCAAATCCCGTGAAAAAAACATTGTCATGAGAATGGTTGGTCATGGTTGAAAGAAGCATTGCCAGACTTATAATTGCCTTTCATGTGAGACCATGGTTAAAAATGGTATACTGTATAACAAGTGCAACGCATAGAGGGTGCCAACGCTCGGCTGTGGATGCAGTTTTGAATAAATGAAAGCTTGTACGAAGTGACCGTGACCTTTGACCTAGTGACCCAAAAATGGGTGTGGTGTGTAGAACTCATCAAGGTGCATCTACATATGAAGTTTCAAAGTTGTATGTGGAAGTGCTTTGATTTTAGAGCCTATGTTAAGGTTTTCGCACGACGCGGAAGGCGGACGACAGACGCCGAGCTGGCTATTACAATACCTCGGGTTTTATCCGAAAACAGCTAAAAAACTAAACAAACTATGGTTTTCAATGTTCTAGCTCTTATTTAAAAAAAGTAAACAAAATTCAATTTCATAAAAACATAAACATTATATTATAGCTCATGTATTACTAAAGCAGTCTTGGACGTAACCCACTCGACCGTTGACCGAGTCGATTGATTTTTGCGTCAGGCGAGTGAAAATTCCAAGTCGGAAGCCCGATCGATCGAGTAATTGTTTTCATGTCGGAACTAAGTAACAAGTCCAAAATAGCTTCATATAGACACTTTTTAAAACAGAATCGGTCATTTACCTCCAGCACTCATTGACTAGACGCTTATCATACAGTGGTGTAAGTCAATGTTGTGAGATGCTATAGCTATTATTATTACTGTTTGGAGAACTCACGGCGATTAATTTATGTTAATGTTTTTTTCTGCGTTATTTTTGAAGGTGCAACGCACAAACATCAACCGTAAAATGTGAATGAAGGTAGCAAGAAATAATATGAACAGTCAACAAAGTGAAAATTCCAACTGTCATGGAAAAATATTCGGTCTTGGCTTCGTTTTGATGTCTGCAAGACGAAGTAAGGAGGAATTTGATTCTGCATGTTCTGTGTCTACATTTCTGACTGGCTGGTAAGTGCATTTCATAAATCATGTAAACAAGATATGTGTTTGTCAGAAACACTGCAATGCCCCCTAATGCGCCGCTTTGAAGCCATATAATAATTATTTTACCTTTGACCTTGAAGTATGACCTTAACCTTTCACCACTCAAAATGTGCAGCTCCATGAGATACACATGCATGCCAAATATCAAGTTGCTATCTTCCATAATTCAAAATTTATGAACAAGGTTAAAGTTTTGGGACAGAATGACAGAAAGGCCAAAAACAATATACCCTCGATCATTCGATCCGGGGACATAAAAAACAACATGCAATTAGATATCCTGCATTAACTTACAAGTATAGTTTTAACAGATAAAGTTTGTATGTTGTGGAACAAATCCTGACAGTATATTCAAATGTGTAACATACTGCATTTTAGATGCTGGTACCATCCGAGACAAACCAGATGAGGCTTAGGCGATGGTACTACTGCTACAAATGCCGTTATAGATTAAAAAGACTCAGAAGTTGGGGCAGAAAAGTTGCATTTTTGTTCTTCTTCTAATGCACAGGTATTATTGCTTATTGCTAGTTTGACAGTGCATTTACTTTATTCAGATATTTGTGTGGAACATTTGTATCATGTTATAACATTATTTTTTTCAGGCCGCCTTTAAGAGCAAACCTGACATGTCAGACCTGGATGTCGGTTACTCAGACAATGATCATGATGGAATGGAGATGTCTGGAGACCTTGTGTTAATTTTTTGTCAGACATTTACTGTGAATAAAAACAGAATCAAGTGTTTATTTGTTTAATCTTCATTGTTCTATGTTTCTTCAATACAAACATAGTTACAAATGTAACAGAATATAACTTTAATTCGGGCTAGTTAAAATTAATTTGGGCTGGTGAAATTTCCAAGCTGGTAGCCCCACCGGGCTAGTGCCTAAAAAAATAATGCCAAGACTGCTTTAGGTATTTTATCAAAATAATGTAAATATTCTAAATTATTTTTAGTATTGAAAATGTATTATTAAGATTACACGGGTTTAATTTTGTAATTACATAACTTTAAAGTTGACAATCATTATAAGGGAATATACATTTTGTAATTATACGGGTACAAAGGTCCCTCCATAGTTTTGTCAATAGGACATACCACATTTTTGAAATAGGTGCCAATAAAATTTATGACAATTTGCAGCAATTATTGTTTATAAAAGCATCACAATAAATTGTATTATCTGTGGAAAATCGTTCTGTGGGGAATCATATATAGCCTTCTTTCCTATCTATTCGTTCAGCCCTATCTATTCGTGAACAATCTTCACGCGAAATTTGCCGCAATCTGAACAGTCGCGCATGCCCGGTTTCTATACAAGTTTTGACAGGAGATATTTTGCTACCCAGATATGTGAAAAATGCAAACTAAAAACGTAAGAAATCTATTCAATTTAACTATTTTTCAAAATATAAACTAACCTTTCGCCCAAAACAGACATCCTTTTAATGAAATATGCATATACAGTACAGGCAACGTGTACTTTGACAAAAACGCGTGTCTGCGGTGTTCAATTTTCCCGATGGGTGACATATCGCGGGGGGCGGACACGCTACTGACCGCGGTGTTCGGCGAACACCCAAAATCGCCGCGATTGCACGCTATCATTAACTGGAACACCCGTGATCACCGCAATGCCGCGCGGCCATTGATACATGTAATACCTGTCTGCGATGGTCATTCAAGAGTTTTAAATTTACATGTACAATGTACAAATGAACATAATAAACTACATGTATGTGCAAATGTATGCGTTCTTAAAGTGATATTATGGGCAACTAACAGTATTTGCAATATACAATGTAGGTGTGTATCGTAACCGTTGTTTGTTTTTTGTGTTTTCGCTCGATATACACTTGTATTTGTTAATGCAGCATCAACATAATTAAACAATATCCCGAAAAGAAAAATAATCCATTTGAATATCAACCGTACTTTCGTTTTGACAACTTACGACAGAAATGAATCGATGTACGATGCGAGTCTAAATGTAGTTTTCATGCAGATTCTTTCATACCACACAATGACACAATTTGGTTTTACGGATCATTTCAGGTTAGAGGGATGGGTGAGTCATGTAACATATCGAAAATAATATAAATTTTTTATAAACAACCGGTAACAAGATGAGTTGTAGATAATTTCAGATACCACATTCATTATAACTTATTGTTTTCACCCGTTTCTTTTCAGCTCAATTCAACAGTAACAAAATGCCCATCACTTTAAATTATCTACAACTCGTCTTGCTTCCAGTGGTTAATAAAAAAATATAATATTCGATATTTTTCATGACAGTTCAGTCCTCTAAGCCGAAATGATCCGTAAAACAAATTTGTGTCTTTGTGTCGTATGAATGAATCTGCACTAAAATGAAATTTAGGTTTACATCGTACCCCTAATCATAACGAAAGTACAATTGATATTCAAATGATTTTTTTATTTTTCCGGGATATCGTTTTAGAATGTTGATGATGCATTCATAGATATAAGTTTATGTAAAGTGACAACACCAAAAAATAACCGACGGTTGCGATAGACACCTATAAACATTGCATATATTGTTAGATGCGCATAATATTACGTTAAATACTTAAAATATCCTTCGACCAGCATGTACATAAAAATAGACTATATTTACTTGTATTCATTATCGCTTAAAGCGGGTATATACGATTTTTTATATGTGTTTAATTGTAATACATTGATAAAATATGTTACAATAACACAAAATAGGCAAGAAAAATTACACATTAAAGCCGAATTTCATAAAATGCAGCAAAGACAAATTAGCGCCCCGAGTCGATTGTGACGTACATATTTTCCTACAATAACCGAAGCATTCGTCTTTGCATTAGGATCGGAGTTAGTGTTCGTGTGTCGTATGAATAGATATCGTTGCAGGAATTCAAATAAACCGTTAAACTAAGTTTAGATTCACATCGTACATGTATGGTTTACATGCTAGCGAATTCGGCTGCACAGCCGTTTTAAATTTCAGAATTAAATATCTGGCTTATTTCGCATTTTTCGACACGTTCTTCTTAACTTTTATTTTAATTTATATTTAAATATATATATAATAAGTTTATTACACATTTTATATAAATTCATAAATATTTGACAACAACGTATATACCCGCTTTAAATGAAAGGGATCAATAATTTACGTTTATATTTAATTATTTTTTTTTTGCGAACACGATGAACACCGCGGTAGATATAATGGGTCCGCGGTGATTCGCGGTGTCCACCTTATTGAAAACGGCCCCCGCGAATATTTGATCTGAACACCCATCGCGGGGGTCGTTTGGTAAGCGAACACCGTAAAATGAACACCGCGACGAGTGGCGTTTGTCAAAGTACACGTTGCCTGTACTGTAATTCACATTTTTTCTACGTGTTTACATTTGTCTTTCCGTCTGCAAGGCTGTTTGGATTGCCCGGATCAAATGACCTAATTTTATCAAGTCACACAGACGCTTTAGCTAAAAAATTGAGGCCCGCAATGGGGTTACTGCGATGTCTGTAGTCAATTAATTTTCAATTAACGTTCTGGCGTTTATCTTTTTGCAAATTCTACAATTGTTGAGCCCGATAATTCCTAATAATTTCTTTCGTTCAAAAGCCCACTCCATCCAGATATCATGGCAAGTATTGAAACTATACAAAAGATAAAATTCTAAAGGCTTACTATGATGTAAAGAAACATAGATCGTCTCTGCGCAAGGCGGCGTGGGAATATGGTGTCCCCTACCAGACATTGAGGGACAGAGTCTCTGGCAAAGTTGATCCTGACGATTTTGCGAGGGAAACCGTACTTGAGACAGAAGAGGAACTGGGGCTGGTAGAACATGCGGAACAATGTGCAAGATTGGGATATTATTGCCCCTTCCAATGAAAAACCACATTCAGTAACGTCCCCACGATCAGCAACGACGACCTTATTGCATGTGCCGACGCAGCTGGAAGCAACATACCTCCCTACTTTGTTTTTAAAGGTGAGGTATAAAAACGAATATCGAATATCTATGCCATTTACCATAGTTTATACAACTTTACGTCAGACAATTTTTAATTACGAACATGACTTTATAAGTAAAAAAACACTGTAAAAGAAAGAGAAACTCAATATGTATCTCATTTAAAACGATAAATTGATAGTGACCAAATGATATTACGTCTTTTTTTATCAATACTAACGATATGTTTCGGACTTAAATCTAAATAATATGTTATAATTTAACAGGTAAAAGATTCAACGAAGACTTCATGAAGGGTGCATCTGCTGGGGCCGGTTATGCTATGTCCGATTCCGGGTGGTCAACGACCACAGTTTTTCAGGATAACCTAAAAATCCATTTTCTAAAACATGTTAAACGGGACCACGAGAACCAACCCATCCTACTTATACTTGATGGACATACAACTCCAGGGTTTTTTTTTAGAAAAAAGGGAAGACGCTGGACGCTGGGTAAAAGGGGAAAATCGACCGCGAAAGAGACATATTTGGGGAAAAAATAAAAACTGATCATTTCAATGTCTATAACTCGCCTAAAAACTTCAGGTTTTTTTTTTAGAAAAAGAGGCATGTCTCTGACTTTTTTGTTCTTAAACACATGAACAAGTATGGTATTAAAGTCAAAGTCCTAAATAAAGTTGCAGGGTTAGATCTAATAATGGGAAATGTTTTCAACTGGGGCCGGGGAACGATTTCAATATTGTGATTTCAATTTCATGATGAATGGGTTGACGATCTAGATCTGCTACAGTATTGGAAGGGAAAGGTGCGGCAGCTGCAGATTGTCTACTTTCACTTTCACAATAATCCGACAGTATTAATCGATGTTGATTACATGTACCTCCGAATCCTGCTGGGTTTCAACGGTTTTTGATGATTCATTATTAAAAAAGGCGTCAACGCAATTAATGTTTTCCGAGTCCGAACGTTTTATTTTGTTCGTGTATGAACGCCAATTGTGAGACTTTTTTTGTTTTAACGTTTATACCCATCTTGGCTTTCACATAACCCGGATGAAAACTCGACTGGTTTCCGGTAATTAATTGACGAATCACCCTTCTCGCGCAAGACCGGAATCCAGTAAAATAGTCACATGATTAATACGATTAGTTGCCCGGTTTCCATGACGTAATTTAAGAGCTATATATAGAATCACTGGGATTCCCAGATTTGAGTGTTCGTCGGGAGAGAGAGAGCGAGATCGTTGTACATGGTACAAATAGGATAAGTGTCGACTTCCCAAAAGAAAGAAAAAAACATTTCTTTGAGGGTAAAATATTATATTTTGGTGAAAAATTATATTTTTGGAGGGGAAATGGTAGTTTTAGGGGAAAAATTCTGGTAGGGGAAGACGCCGATTATCGGCGTCACTTTCTTAGTAAAAAAAAACCCCTGAACTCATACATCATCCGAGTTGATCCAATGGGCGCTTTCCAACAACATACACATATTTGCATTGCCGGCTCACACTACACATGTTTTACAACCTCTTGATGTTGCAGTGTTCGGGCCATTCAAGCGGTTTTATTACAGCGAATGTGTTGCTTACATGAAAACCAACATGGGTAAAATCGTAACTAAAAACAATATAGCTGCAATCGCCTGTCAAGCGTATCTTAAGGCTATGAGTCCGTGGAACATTGTGTCTGCCTTTAAGAAAACAGGCATATACCCACTTAACAAGACAGCTATTTCACAGAACCAATTATACCCGTGTGAATCATTTAGAGACGAGACACCGCTTCAAAAGATAAATGCACTTTGTTCAGGAAAAGAGGCAATCGATGCTTATCTACAAAAAAGTCAGAAGCAGAAAAAAATAAAACAACTGTGCAAACAAATAAGAATAAATGTAACTGCATGAATAAGAAACAAAAACTTTCTAAACCAAACCCTGGTGGTAAGGAAAACACGAGCGAGCAGTACATTGAAGAAATAGACTTGTATTCCTCCCAAAAGGATGACGTGACCCCAGCCTTTCCGCAGCTCACAAAAAGTCCACAGCCCTCTACAAGTGGGTTAAATTTCATTCACATAAATGACATGCACATAAATGACAGCGACAATTGATTCAGAAGGGGAAAGCGAGGTTTGCTGCGTATGTGGACTTTTTTATCCACGCAAAGCTGACAAAAATTCGTTTATTAAAATAGTCAACTGGGCACAGTGTGATGAGTGCAGACATTGGGTTCACCTTGCTTTCTGTGACAAGAAAAGAGTCTTGAGGAGGGGAGATGCTTTTCGGTGCATGCACTGCATAATTTAAACTTCGAAAGACAAACTTTGTTATCTTTTTTTTGTTGTTAATATTTCAAAGTTTATTGTTGTTTAGATGTGTATCTTATTTCTACAGTTGTAATTTGTGTTTATTTTATGATTAATGACAGGAAATATAATTTCGGACGGCATATGTAATATATTCTCGTGGCGAAAGGGCTCATCTTTTATGTCTCAGTCATAGTGCAATTCACCGATCTGTGTTTCCCCTTCCGAGGCCTCAAATTGTGCGCGCGTGACGTCATTGAATGATGTGAACGAATACATAGGAAACGTTTGGATGATTCTGATTTGTCGACAGCAACCTTTTTGTAAGTAAATAAGTTGTGTTACCGAAGTTATCGACATGTTTTTGTTGTTTAAACTTATAGATAAGATATTGCTTGAACTTTGTGTAATAGTTTCATTCATCCATATCAACATGTAAGGAGCATGCGTGCGTTCAACCTCTTAGGTGGACGAATAGACAGGAAAACAGGCTAGATATAGCAGCATTAAATACCCTTTTCAAGGATTAGAACTATTAGAAAGTCTGTCAGTCCTTTTACAAGGCCAATGAAACTGCTATAATTTTAAATACTGGCCTAGATTTTGGTCATCTACTAATCAGTAGTTGTCTTGCCAGGAAATCTTTGTGGTCTGACAGTAAATATTGTGAATGTCTGTCATATAAGTGAACAAACACCTTACTTTTCTACGTTTATAAATTAATTGTTTAATTAATTCCAGAAACATCTATACTTGTCTCTTTTTTATGTTTTTGCGCTGTCAGATTAAATTATTCTAGAGAATTATTATTCTTAAGTTAAAACTTTTTGTTTATTGAAATATACTTTGATCATGTTGATAGTTAAATTAAATAACACAAGATAAAACAGGCATTATGACTGTTTGAAACATTTCCGTAATCAGCGAAATTCTTCACTTATAATTTAAGTTATGTTTTTAATTACCTCTGAACATTAGTAACTGTCAATAGTTTAGTATTCCAAGTACCACAAGTTGACAGCTGCACTCTACGCCCTCGAAATCCGTTATAATCACAATTTCAATTAGTTGTAAAAACTGCAAATGTTTACGGCTACAACCCACCAGCATGTTTTTGTCTGTTTAATTTTACTTGAGTTGCGACACCTTAAGGGTTTTTCGGGATGGAATGAGTGAAGACTTGGATTGCGCATGCGTGAAGGGAAGAAGTTCTGGCAATTGATCGCTGAGGAAATATTTTGTTCCAGGAGTTCCTGGCCTCTCCTATTCCATCTTTTTGGTTTATTAGATGTAGTTTTTGTTACTCACTGCAACGAGACCACTCCCGATAAATTCTGATTCCATCTTGACGATTTATCTACTTTTCTCCACCCAACAAAGAGTGGTGACGTCACCACCGGAAATCGTAATGTTTACTGTCCGAATCGGCGCACCATTCGAATTCTAGACTACAATTATGAATGTACTTTTTCTGTCGTCAATTTTGATCATCCTCCTGTCCACCAGTTGCAATTGGTATGATATAGTAATCCCATGCAGACCTGAATCACCATCACATATTGTGTTTTACCCTTGTATTTTCCACGGCAGTCGTTCTACGTTCAACAAACATGCCCTAAAGATGACACCAAAGAAGTGCATGTCTGGTCACTTTCTGTAACTGTTTTCACTGTTGATTTTAAATGCATCAGATTGTCACCAAAACCCCGGACCTACATCTTTTAAGAAGCTTAAGTACCCCTGTGGTGAATGCGGCAGGGCTTGCACATGGTCTCGAACCGTCAAGTCCATCCAGTGCAGTGATTGTACTACCTGGTACCACAAGGATTGTCTACAAATGTCATCAGGAGTAACAATGCCCTTGAGGGAAACGACGACACCTGGCATTGCTGTCAATGCGGCATGCCAAAATTTAACTCCAGCCTATTTATGGATTATGAAGCGTCCAACTGCTCAACACCTACATCCTCCTCCTTTTCTTCGCACAGTAGTACCAATTTAGGCTCGCCACTTTTCACATCATCGCCTACTATAAGTCGCCATAGACAACCAACACCTAAGTAGAAGCTGCAAATTCTTGTCATTAACTTTTAAAGCATAATGGCCAAACGTGAAACATTTTGGGCACTACTTGAACAGGATGGCCCAGACATAATCCTCGCAAGCGAAACATGGCTAAATTCAAGTATTTTTGAAAGAGAGATCCTGCCGGACAACTACGTGTTTGTTTCCCGCAGAGATAGAACGAACAGCACCTATGGTGGAGTTGCTATAATTGCCAAACACGACCTGGAAGGCACAGAGATCCTAAACAGTACTACTTCAGAATTTATTGCAGCCCCATTTAACACATCTAGTACAAAGAAACCCATCATTATAGGTTGCCTGTATAGGCCTACTGACAATAATCTTGACTACATATCAAACCTTTGCCAAGAGATGAGGAACCTCCACTTTCAATATCGCAATAATATCATCTGGATCGGAGGAGACGCCAACCTCCCAGACGTAGACTGGACCACAGACACCATAATTGGTCATCAGTACTCCATCCAGATCAATGAGACATTTATTAACACAATTAATGATACCGCCAGTGAACAACTAGTGACTTTCCTAACAAGAAACGAAAATACACTTGACATTTTCTGCACAAACCGCCCAACTCTTGTCGACAGATGCCTACCCATGCCTGGCCTAAGTGACCATGATACGGTCCTCATAGACACAAATGTGATCCCGAAACGTCAAAAATCAGTTCAACGACGCATCTTTTTATGGAAGAAGGCGAATACACCTGCCATGAAAGAAGACCTTGACAGCTTTAGCAAAACCTTTGTTGGAAACCACAGCACCGCTTCACCAATCAACACACTATGGGCAGACTTCAAACAACAATGTAACAAAGTCATCGAATCGCATGTACCATCTAAGCTAACATCTTCAAGATTCAACCAACCATGGTGCAATAGAAATATTAGAAAACTAGCTCGAAGAAAGAAACGGGCATATCGTAGAGCCAGAAAATCTAAAGATCAGACAGAATGGAATATTTACAGACAGATCTAGAAAGAAAACCAGAAAGCCTGTAGAAATGCCAGAAATGAGTATGTTAGAGACATGATAAGTGAACCTGGAGGCAAAAACAAGAAGCTATACTCATATGTAAAAAGCATGAAAAGCGACAGTTCAGGCGTTGCTCCCCTGAAAAAAGATGGGTCCACCTATTCTGATGCTAGTGCCAAAGCAGAAATCCTGAACGACCAGTTCTCCTCAGTGTTCAGTTCAGGCGTTGCTCCCCTGAAAAAAGATGGGTCCACCTATTCTGATGCTAGTGCCAAAGCAGAAATCCTGAACGACCAGTTCTCCTCGGTGTTCACAAAGGAAGACTGCGAGAACCTTCCAGACCTCGGACTGGATATCCCAGTGGAGGCCCCCCCCACTGATGATCCATGTCAATGGTGTAAGGAAGCTACTTGAAGCCCTGAACCCACACAAAGCATCAGGAACAGACCAGATATCATCCAGATTCCTGAAGGAGATGTCATCGGTCATTGCCCCAGAACTAACCCTCATCTTTCAAGCGTCTCATTATCAGTGCCAAGTCCCTACTGATTGGAAACATGCCAATGTCACTCCACTTTTCAAGAAAGGAGACAAGACCCAAGCTTCCAACTATCGTCCTGTGTCACTTACCTCTATCTGCTGTAAGACCATGGAACACATTGTTCACAGCCACTTGATGAAGTTCTTGGATGAAAACAAGCTTCTCTCCGATGCACAGCACGGATTCCGGAAGAGGAGATCATGCGAGTCACAACTCATCAATACAGTACAGGATCTCGCAGCAGGGTTGAGTAACAAGCAACAGATTGACGGGATACTACTTGATTTTTCTAAAGCTTTCGACAAGGTGCCCCACCGACGTCTTTCAACAAAGTTGCACCACTATGGTGTGCGCGGCAAGACTCTGGGGTGGATTAACAGCTTCCTATCGGATAGACAGCAGCAAGTTGTACTTGACGGAAAGGTATCTGCACCAGCCCCTGTTACATCAGAAGTCCGTCAGGGTACCGTCCTCGAGCTTCTCCTGTTCTTGGTCTACATAAATGACCTCACAGGTAGAGTCTCATCAACTGTACGCCTCTTCGCCGATGACTGTCTACTATACAGGACCATAAGATCGGCAGATGACACCAAAGCACTTCAAGATGACCTCGACCAGTTACAAGTATGGGAGCGGGAGTGGTTAATGGATTTTAATCCGGACAAGTGCGAAATGATACGTATTACCAACAAGCGGAACATCACACCTGGCTCATACAACATCCAATTCCAAACACTTAAACAGACAGATAAAGCCAAATACCTTGGTGTGACCATAGACAGTAAACTCACGTGGAACAGCCATATAGACATCACCGCTAAAAAGGCAAACTCAACATCAGCCTTCCTTCGTAGAAATCTGGCAACCTGCCCTACAGACATCAAGGCAAAGGCATACACATCTCTTGTAAGACCCCAGCTTGAGTATGCGGCATCTGTTTGGGATCCCAAAACCCGATCCAACATCAACAAATTGGAGTCTGTCCAACGAAGAAATGCCCGCTTCTGCACAGGCAACTACCGATACACCAGCAGTGTCACTGCAATGATGAGCAAGCTCGGTTGGCCAACGCTTGTATCCAGACGCCAAACGGCAAAAGTGGTCATGATGTACAGGATCGTAAACAACCTGGTGGACATCGATTCCAGAAGTGTACTCATACCAGCAGGAGTGCACATCAGAGGCCATGCAAACCGCTTCATAGTGCCATTTACCACCGTAAATGCCTACCAGTTTTCCTTCTTCCCAACTGGAATACGCCTCTGGAATGGTCTCCCAGAACAGGTGGTCATTTCCCCATCCATAGATGTCTTCAAGACTAGGATGGGGGAGCTGTGCGTATAACTCTGGAGCAAAATGTTTTTATCCGGCTTTTTACCATTGTTCTTCCCTTCACACGTGTACATAGTTCACAATTGTGCGACAATGTCCCAGAGGGGCCCAGCACATTAACCGAGAGAGGGACTAAAAAAATGTGGGTGCGAAAATTTTGGATAAGAAAAATGTAGGTACGAACATTTAGGTTACGAAAAAAATGTGGGTACAAAAATATTTGGTACGAAAAAATTATGTCAAAAAAAAATTAGGTGCGAAAAAACAAATTTGGGAAAAAAAATAAAAATATGAGTACGAAAACAAAATGTGGGTACGAAAATTTTGGGCACGTAAAAATTATGCAAAAAATTATTTGGGTACGAAAAAAATTAGCTTGGTATCTTGATCACCAAACTGGCACGTATTTTGAAAATGCTGAAATAGCCCTGGGTCTTAACCGCCAAAATGGCTTGGATTTTAATAATACTGAAACAGCTTGGGGTCTTAACCACCAAACTGTCTTGGATTTAAATTATCCTGAAAAAGCTTGGGGTCTAGGCCGCCAATCTTGCTTGGATTTTAATTATTATGAAATAGCTTTTGGTCTTGACCACCAAACTGGTTTGGATTTAAATTATGCCGAAATAGCTTGCGGTCTTGGCCGCCAATCTGGCAGGGATTTTTATTATGCTGTAATAGGTCGGGGTCTTGACTGCTTGGATTTTAATAATACTGAAACAGCTTGGGGTCTTGACCACCAAACTGGCTTGGATTTAAATTATCCTGAAAAAGCTTGGGGTCTAGGCCGCCAATCTGGCATGGATTTTAATAATTCTGAAATAGCTTTTGGTCTTGACCACCAAACTGGTTTGGATTTAAATTATGCCGAAATAGCTTGCGGTCTTGGCCGCCAATCTGGCAGGGATTTTTAATTATGCTGTTATAGGTCGGGGTCTTGACTGCCAATATGGCTTGGATTTTAATTATGCCAGAGTTGCTGGGGGTTTTGACTTCAAAATGGCTTGAGTTTTAATAATGCTAAAATAGCTTGGGATTTTGATTTTTGAGCAGGTTTTAATTTGCTGAAATAGCTCTGGATCTTGACCACTGAACTGGCTTTGATTTTAATTATGCTGTAATAGCTTGGGGTCTTCAACTCTTGGCCGCCAAACTGGCTTGGATTTAATTATGCTAAAATAGCTCAGGATCTCGACCATCAAACTGGCTTGGATTTTAATAAGCCTGAAATACCTTGGGGTATTGACCACAAAAATGGGTTAGATTTTAATTATGCTGAAAAAGCCTGGGGTATTAACCGCCGAAATGGCTTGGGTTTTAATAATACTGAAATAGCTTGGGATCTTGACCACCAAACTGGCTTGGATTTAAATTATGCTGGAATAGCTTAGGTCTTGGTCGCCAGTCTGGCTTGGATTTTAATTATGGTGAAATAGCTTAGGGTCTTGACCGCCAATCTTGCATGGATTTTAATTATTTGGAAATAACTTGACATCCAAAATAGCTTGGGTTTAATAATGTTAAAATAGATTGGGATCTTGACCACCAAAGTGGCTTGGATTTTAATTGTGCTGAAATAGTTTGGGGTATTGACCACCAATCTGACTTGGATTTAAAAATGCTTTAATAGCTCAGGATTTTGACCACCAAACTGGCTTGGACTTTAATAAGCCTGAAACAACTTGAGGTCTTGACCATAAAAATGGCTTAGAATTTAATTATGCTGAAAAAGCTTGGAGTCTTGACCGCAAAAATGGCTTGGGTTTTATTAATACTGAAATAGCTTGGGATCTTACACACTAAACTGGCTTGGATTTAAATTATGCTGAAATAGCTTAGAATTTTGACCAGAAACACAATGCCGCCTTCTGCGCCGCTTTGAAGCCATATATTTGACCTTTGACCTAGAAAAATGACCTTGACCTTTCACCACTCAAAATGTGCAGGTCCATGAGATAGACATACATGCCAAATATCAAGTTGCTATCTTCAATATTGCAAAAATTATGACCAATGTTAAAGTTTTGGACGGACAGACAGACTGACAGACGGACAGTTCATAAATCGTGTTTCCGGGACTCATCAGTTGGAGAAAAACTATCAACTCGAGTCAACAGAACATAACAGTTACTATAAAACTGCTAAATAATTTTGAAACAATAAAAAAGAATTTTATGGCGAGATTATAGGATTTTGTCAAATATTTAAGAATTTATATAAAATATGTAAAAAAAAATAATATTCCAATAAAAATTTAAATCAAAGTTAAGAAGAACAGGGAAAGGAACTTCGCTGTGGCCGATATTTGGGGCATTTACCAGGCCTTTTCCCTAGTGCGCAAACTGCGATGTAGTTCTTCTTGGTTGAAAAGTCGCCTGTAAATGGCAAAATAACGCATAACAAATGCTAAATTCAAACATGGATTGGGAATGTTTTCTTAGTATGTTTATAATCCTTCTCATCGAAATTGTGTTCTCCCCCATCTGTGTTTACACGGGCTTTGGACCGTTCCCTGAGAACAAAGCGTTTGATTGTTCACAGGAAGCCACATTCAGGAGTGACCCCTCGCCACCTCCCCACCCTCGAACCGAAATACTGCTTTCGGTCCGGGGGTGTTTTCGCACTGTCTTTCCCGGTCGATCTCTCTATGGCGTTCCATTTGGGTCAATCTACAAGACCTACTAGGTAAAAAGAGAATTGTACGTCGACGTACAATGTGTACGCGTACGTCGAAGTACACAAATTGTACTTCAACGTACAAATATGAAATACAATTTGAAGTATATATTTGTACGTCAAAGTACAATTTGTCATTCGACGTACATGTTTGAACTTCGACGTACAAATTTTCTGAACAGCCAATCAAAACAGTCGTCTCTTGAGCCGCTTTTCCTTCACATTTATTTATAAATGCTAAAAATCTCTTTTTTAATTGAGGACAAAATTAATAAAAAAAATCCAGATTGAAAAAAAAAGAAGTTTGAAGTATTAAATGCATTGAAATAGATTTTATACCTCTTTGAAGAAGATTCAAGGTTACCTTTTATAAAATTAAAATAATAAAGCATATTGTGAGTATTTATTGACCGTGCGGGGCGGAGTAATCACGGCCCAGCGCATTACTGTGTAGGAAATTCCCAACGGTAACCAAACTGCTGTAACCAAACAGTTACCCAACGATTGCAGGATTTAAAATATACAATAAACTAGCAATATGTTAGCCATACGGCTCTGTATGTATAGCCTTTCCTACGGATATTGTCTAGCCGTACGGCAGAATTGTCATTCAGTGTTGTTATCGATGTAATGAAATTCAGTGAAAGCAGCCGTCAAAGTTAAGTCCTAGAAATTGAGCTACACACATAATTTAATTCGGTTTCTAATTTTATTCTTTAATAAGTCAACGTTCCTATGTAAGACGTGAAAACTGTTCTTAATTAGTTGCGCCATGGATATTATGAAATTCAATCACGGCAGCCGTCAAAGGTAGTTCTCAGAAATTGAGTTACACAGATAATTTACTTATCTTATAGATAATTGATAAATAGATAGTTTCATACAAGCAATACATCGGTTCCCTTAAAATGGCAGTGTCGTTAACTGTTGGGGACATTTTTTCCACTTATGGTGCATTATGGGCAAAATTGAACTGTACCAGCGTTCAAATTGTGTACAGTTTTACAAACGTAGTTCAAGGAAAATTGAGGCTGCTAAAAGCTGATGCCCTAAGAAAACTTTCAATGAAAGTCTTAAAGTGTCGGAAATAACAAACAGTTGTATTCATGGAGGGAAGAACTTCAAATCAGAAGGCGAAGGCAAGCAAAATCAGAGGTAAATAGGATAGCGTTTTCATTATTGATGTTTTTTTATTTACTATATATTTATTGTATACATTTGATATTTGCCTGTACAATGCATATTAATATACTCCATAGCTGTGATTTCTATTGATTGCTGTAATTGTTGTTTGGCAAAATAAATTTTCATTTTTATTTACCCTTGTTTACACCCTTTATATACAATGCACAATTCGGATTTTCAACCATGACTAAACATAAACCAGACTGCAAATTCCGTGACGACTACACGAGCTAGTCTAAAAGGCTAGAAATTAATGAATCTGCACGTAGATCAATAATTAATCAATATACATGTGTATTTATGTGTTATAACAGCCGCACAGCTAGACAATCTCCATAGGAAAGGCTATACGTACAGAGCCGTACAGCTAGCCTTTTGTCTAGCTGTACGGGGCCGTATGGCTAGCCTCTTGTCTAGCCGTACGGGTCCGTGCATCGAGCTACTTCCATTAAAATAATTATAACAATCACATAGATGGATTGTAATTACCAGCTTTTAGTTGTTGGGTAGCATGCAATTTGCCAGAATGCTCGGTTGCGTTTCTGAATGTTCATATGAGCCATACGTTTTTTTTAAATTATTTTTATGTTTTCCTGGTGGAAGAATCCACCTTAAATGCTGAAATTTAAATAAATTTATAATAATATTGTGTTTCGCCATTTCCACGTGCAAAAAGGCGAAACTATACATACCCGCTAAAGCGTCTAATCGTTACGGATGAATGATTGTATCATGACCTTGATCAGAATGTAGTCAAATGATCTCATTACACATTTTAAGTCAAAATCTTAACTCATTACAGAGATAAGTTTGAAGAGGGTTGCGTTAAAAAAGTCTCTTAGTATATATGTAGTTCAGTTTTCTTTGTTGAACAGTCAATTGTTGCTGCATGTCTCTCTTTTCGACCTATTCGACTGCTGTCTGGTCGATTTGACGTAGCTTAAATAATTTCGTAGTCTGATTGCTTGCTGGATATTTACCCATACTAAAAATACCAATATTAATTGGCTCGAGTTCAAACTGTTTCCTTCAAGTCGTATTATCAACAATAGTATCCTTTTCTCCTTTCGAGGTATGTGCAATTTTTTTAAACAATACTAAGGAATAAACTTCAAATGTAACCGCATAACTCGATACCGTTCTCTTGTACAAAAGACTGCAGGGGTGGCGAAATCTCAAAAAAACTATACTTGTCCACGGACAACCATTTAGGAAATTTAACTTGTCCGTTGCTGAACTAAACTTGTCCGTTAATGTTTATATAAATTATAAACGCATTTATTGATTAATGTTAAATAATGTGGAATATATCAAAATGAGTATGATTTGCTTTTTTTGTTTATAACTGTATTTCAATGGTACATTCATTATAGTAGTATATTATAAACAATATAAAGACTTTCCCAAACTTTAAATCTTGCGAAGCTAGTGTTATTAAAACATGTGTTGAACATAAGTACATCGTAATCTTAACAAATTAAACTAGTCCATTATGTGGACCTCATCAGACTGAGGATCTGCGACGCTACTGGTAGCAATTTGATTATCATCAACTGGTAACCATTGAAAATCTGTTAGCCAAGTTTCTTGAAAAGTTCTGGTGCGTTTACTTAGATCATATTTTTTATCATAATCTTTCTTAGTTTTTTGGGAGGTGGGCTGCTCAAAGCTTCGGGTTTCTGCTCCGTTGTTGAAGATTAAAAAAAAGTCTCATCTTTACCATTAAGGTTACATAATCCTAAACGGAAGTGGAATTATGGGGGTTGCAGTCAGTTTGCTACTAAGTACATATGATGCAGGTCCTAGTGCATAAGATTTTTAAAATGTATCTGAAATAAAGAGTTTAGGTATCAGTTTAAAGGTACATGTGTAAGTCACAGGGCAAAAGGCCTGATTTGTGCATTTCTTTGTATGTTAGTGGTTGCCAGCCTCAATAGTAGGGCATAGTTTTTGCCTTCAAATGGCAGTGCCGATAGCTGTCAAAACCGGTTCATATGTTCTAAGGTAATTATTTTGAGTTACGCCGTATAGAATTTTTTCAAATGCAGTTTTTTTGTAAGCTTATGAAACCACCTTTCTAGTCACGTATAGTAATATATTGGCTTATCGCTCGGTCATGGTGAAATTTGAGATCAAAGATTGCGAATTCTATATATAACAAAGAAGGAATGTGTAACCTTAAAGTCGTCTTAAATAACAAGGTAGACCGTGTTTTGATTATCTTAGTTTGATACTTTTTATTTCCGTCTGATTGTAAAAATAAAGAAACCAGTCTGTACACTGTCTAACAGTCGGGCCGAATGTTGAAAATGCGGCATGCTCCCGGTATCTTATAGAGTAAGGGAGATCACTGCGCAGGAGAGTGCACGTATTTTAGCTAGATTGGTTACCTCCCCTTATCTTTCGCTACTCTCTATAGACCGTTCCATAATCGATAAATTGACCGCCGCCATATTGCCAGTCACGTGACTGTCCGCCATTACACTGCTGCTAACTTGTGCGAGTCTGCGATTCCAAAAGCCAAAGACGTAGAGAATACCCGCTTCACCGTTGTCGGATAAATAAATTACTTAATGAATTAATGTGAGGCGATTATCACATTTTGTTGTTTAAATGATTGTTTGAAGCTGAGATTGATTGTTACAACTAAAATGTTTAAAATGCTTTCGTGTATTTGTTTTTGTTTATCTGTAATCAAGTGGTAATCATCGGCGAAAATTTGCTGGTTCAGTCGCTCATACTATGTCTTTGATTAGACTTGTTACTTTTAACGTTTCACAAACAGTTCACACATGTATTGTTGTGTTGATTTTAATAGCCGCAACATCAAGCAGATTATATTTTAATTAATACTTATAAAAGATTCTCGCGCAATTAATTACCGCTAATTGTTTGTAATTGATCTCATTTGGTAAAATTCTACATTCCAAAATCATTACATATTATATTAAGTATGATATTATTGATACGCCTTCCATTATTTTTCTTGTTCTAACTGATATCAGAGATAAAAAATTGTGGTTTGGATTTATATTTATTTTTTTAGATGGAATTTTGTCACGTTAAAAAACGAGCTTTTTATCATGAGAGAGTGATATTGATCTTGACGACCTTTTATGTGATTATTCGGAAGATGAAGAGAATGCGATCTATGTGGTATATCTATATTTTCATCTTTGAATCATTTAACAGCTATAAAGCTAAAAATACTAAAAATTGTATTTTATAGGTCTTTGAAGTAACGCAAAACATATGGATAACGACACCAAATGTTTAGTCAATTAATCCACACAAAAAAAACTCCGATAAAAAAACACCTAAATAATATTTCAAAAATATATTATTTAGCGCCAAACGAATTTATTAATACATTTATTTGCAACTTTAAAAACGCGGCATAAACATCAAATTAAAGATTATCTGAAGACTGAAAGGCCGACAATTTGACACAATAAAGAGCTCTATGCATAAGCCGTAATATTTTTTTGCAGAAAAGCTTCAATAAATTACAATAGTAATACATCTAATTATAAAAATATAATTATCAATGGCATGAGGACGCTAGTGTGATAAATAAATGAGTGTTAGAAAGTGTAAGGAGTGCTTTGAAAATAAACATACTACAAAGCCATATTAAAAGCAAAGGACATGACAGTATTTACATGTAATTTTAATTTGATGGGTTTTGTACGAAGAATGACGCTATTGAGGAATATTAACATACAACTGAAAAAACACAACTTCATATGATGCAAATTGAACTGTGTACTCATGTATATTGAAAACTCGTTACTAGTGAGTATGAGTGACAAATATCTAACATTTTAACACACATATATTTATATACATATATATTTTTTTAAATATTTTGTACCTCTGTTTGGTGTCAAATGTTATTTATTGTTTTATGATATCGTTCGTGCATTGCCGTAACATCAAATCTTCATACGGAATGACGTAGTTTTAATTAACCGATACCCGCTAAATACGTTAAATGTTTTATTTTTTATATTTTTTTTAAATACTTTATTTTTTCATAAATTAAACGGGCTAGAATCTTTACGGTGTACAATTTCTGATATTCTATATTGGACATAACTTTTAATTTGTAAAATATGTAACATATCTTATTTACGCAACTGTTAAGTATGTCGGAGGTAAATTATCTTACCAAATGACTGCTTAATACTACAGGAAGATGAGACATGGTGGCATCATATATTGTGTTTAATGACCAGATTGTCATCTGCCACCCAGTGTGGTTTATGACACCATGTGGTTAGTTAAGTCTGGACAATATCTGATCAAAACGAGATAATCGGACAATTAAACACTGGAATGCAAAGGCATACACGATTTAAAGATTGATGCAAATAATCAAATGAAAAATATTGCATTTAATTTAATTAAATGTTTTTTTTAATGTGTCAATGTGTTAGTTTTCCAAGACAACCAAGACCATGAAATGACGGCCTTAGAATTTAGAAAGAAATTTATCCGTTGAATAATCGGTGCTCTCTTATATATGTTACCGATTGTAAAGCAGCAGTGTAATGGCGGACGCGGAGAGAATTTAGGGGAGATAATTATGTAATGACTAAATTATGGAACGGTCTATATAGGGATCGGTACAAGCTAATTTTACCGGTCCAAAATTGGACCGGTTATTTTTAGAAACATGTCAGGGGAAATAATCCGTGTACCGTTTCCGGTTTATTTCCCGAACTTTTTGACAGCTGACAGGTAAGAATGAAAGCTCGTTCTAGTCAAATAAGATTCATAATACATATGCAAATTGAGTACTACATGAAACATAATATCCTCGCGTTACTTAAAAGTGTAAATTCTTGATTTGTGAGCAATTGAATGTTTGTATTTGATCTAGTTATCAACGGAATGATAGAGAGATTAAAAAAAATAATCCGGGGAATGCCGCGCGCGAACGATAACATTGTAACGTCACGTCACGAACGGCGCTACCGATTGGTCTTCGCGTTATCCAATTAAAATCGCCGATACATTAGCCTGTACCTGTTGTATATTATAGTCAACGAAGTCAACGGTTATATTCAACGGGGGACCAGTTAAGTATTTTAGCTTGATTGCGCCGCAAATAGCACTGACAATGTAATCGCGTATCAACATCCGGTTTTGTAAAACTTAATTACGGCTTAAATACAATGTATTTTTATACACCTGGACGCGACTTTTAAAAAACTTGTTGTCCACGGACAACTTAATTGAAAAAAAAATCAGTTGCCCATACAAGCAAATGTACGACTCGGGCAACTCGGACATTTGATTTCGCCACCCCTGCCGCCGCCGACTAAGACAAGAAGTAATAGTGTTTTAATGTGATTTCATTGGGAAACTATTCATGCTATTGTTTTGACAAAGGACAATTGTAAAATTACTTTATGCAAGGAGCATATAACTACATAGTAATTTATGACGCACGTTATGGTTGACAGATGCTGCTGTATAACTTGTCTAATCTTACGCTGGTATTTTGTAAATAGCTAATAGAAAATATAGACGACGACTGACAGTAGACCTGAGAATAGAGACGACGACTGACTGTAGACCAGAAAATAGAGTCAACGATTGACTGTCGACTAGAAGATAGAGACGACGACTGACTGTAGACCAGAAAATAGAGACGACGACTGACTGTAGACCAGAAAATAGAGACGACGACAGACTGTAGACCATAACATAGAGACAACGACTGACTGTAGACCAGAAATAGAGACAACAACTGACTCTAGACCAGAAATAGGGACGACGACATACTGTAGACCAGAAAATATAGACGACGACTGACTGTAAACCAGACAATAGAGACGACGACAGACTGTAGACCAGAAAATAGAGATGACGACTGACTGTAGACCATAACATAGAGACGACCACTGACTGTAGACCATAACATAGAGACGACCACTGACTGTAGACCATAACATAGAGACGACCACTGACTGTAGACCAGAAAATAGAGACGACGACTGACTGTAGACTAGATAATAGAGACGACAACTGACTGTAGACCAGAAAATAGAGATGACGACTGACTGTAGACTAGATAATAGAGACGACGACTGACTGTAGACCAGAAAATATAGACGACGACTGACTGTAGACCAGACAATAGAGACGACGACAGACTGTAGACCAGAAAATAGAGACGACGACTGACTGTAGACCATAACATAGAGACGACCACTGACTGTAGACCATAACATAGAGACGACCACTGACTGTAGACCAGAAAATAGAGACGACCACTGACTGTAGACTAGATAATAGAGACGACAACTGACTGTATACCAGAAAATAGAGACGACGACTAACTGTAGACTAGATAATAGAGACGACGACTGACTGTAGACCAGAAAATAGAAACGACGACTGACTGTAGACCAGAAAATAGAGACGACAACTGACTGTAGACCAGAAAATAGAGACGACGACTGACTGTAAACACGATTTTTTATTTCACAACTATTCATTTCACTGAATATAATAAAAACATAAAGAAACACAATTCCGCGATACAAGATTTTCAAAGATTAAGATACTAAATCCCCCAAAAATTAAGGCCGTCGCGGGTGGTGTGACCGATGTACCATGGTCCAATGTCCTTCTCAGCCGATATCAGCCACACTCAAAATATTGTGTTGCACATTTAGAAGCGCCGTTTTCTCTATCACACGGCAGCGCCGCTTCTTGCACCATTATCAAGGAAGTCAATGAATTTTATTTAGTTTTTTCACGTGGTGATTAATCAGGCCACCCAACTTTAAAAATTCCGGCGCCGGGTCCAAGATACACATGGAAGCCTTTTGCGGGAAGACAGGTATGTGTATAAGAGGTATCCGCAACTCGATTTTAAGCCAACCATGCTGTCGCGCAATGCTCGCGCATGCGCACTCGTCTGAAGCCGAAAACGAAAATAGTGCATCAGGCGTCTTTCGTTATGTAAAAAATGTTTAAATCACCGTTATTAAACGGGCATCGAGACCAAATAGACATAGTATAATGACAGGTATGTTTTCAAAATCAATTGCGCATGTTTATTTATGTTAGATTATGCTGATTAAGTCATTAATTCGGGTTGAAAATATTTGCCTTCGGTAGAGGATAGATTTCAAAATGGCGGAAATGTATGTTAAACAAGCAGACATGTACCAATTTATAAGAATCATCACGTTTATATTAGATTATACTGATTGTTAAAATTTATATAAACCGATGGATAATGTATCGTATGTTGTCTTGGAAATATTTAAAAGGCAGATACGATATTAATTATGTTGGCTTTCTTGATTGGAATTTGAGGGAAAATGGCGGAATTGTAGGGGTAACAATAATTGTATGGTATATTTTGGACGAAGCATCAAATGTATTTAAACATCTTTTAAATATAAATGGAAGCTGCAAATTTACTAAACTGATGTTACTTAATGTTTTGCAAAAAAATTGTGAGTTTCTACCTAGTAATTTTAATTCTATTTAAGTTGGATTGAGGGATTTTTTTTATCCAAATGCACATTTTACAATTTAAAACAAAAATATGTTTACATCTATTAAAAATCCGTTTCATGGTTTACTACAAGTTTATTCTTTTCTAGTTGCATTTATGGGTATTTTATAAACCTTTTCACAAGATAGAAGATGATTATGTTACCTTACATTTCAGGTTGATGTTCACTTAACCATGCAGTGTTGACTTTACTGGCAGAATATTCAAAACGCTTTGTGCGAAGATGACCACGCAACCAAGAAATTGAAGCATAAGACCTGTCACATCAGGTATGTGTATTAACATACCTGGTCACATACATCACATTGATACATTGTCTTCTTATGTGTCTTTGTATCATTTATCTCTGTATACCTACTAAACTTGAAAGATTAAGATTTTGGTTCCTGTTCTACTTCAAAGTCACTATCACTAAAACAGTATTCACTTTCTGTAAAATCACCTAATACCTTTTCAAGCTTCTCAATATCCGAGAAATTAACAAAATCATCTTTACTTTATGCCATACTGAACAACACTGAGATTGTACATAAAAACTAATGAACACTATAATTAAGGTTACATTAACAAGATAATTGTTATTGTTTGAATTTTTAGTGCAATACCGAAAAATGAAAACGGCGTGAAAACAGTCAATGTCGGAACAATTTAAAGGACGCATGCTAATTATCGTGATTAAAGCAATATCTAAATTTGTGGCAAAGATCTATTGTGATTGTACTTGTTTGTCAAATAAAGCGGCCTATCAAATGTCAATATGTGAGAAGTTGTTCATGTGTGTTGGATGTGTGACAAATTTATTTTGAGAATATTCCTGTACTGATTGAATAATGTAGGCTAAAGACTTGTTATTACAGTAGACGCACGTGTATTTTTTTATACACTGTAATATAATTAAACTTTTAAACAATTTAATTGATGTTTGTATTACATAATTTATTTATATAAATAAACGTCTCTTTGTGAATAGTTTTTAGCAACTGATGTGAAATCACAGATGCAATATCTGACGCGATTCAGAACACAACAAATCGGTACCGCAATTTCCGTATTATTTTTCATCTGTTTTCTAATTAAATTTCTTAATGTAAACAATCAATTTTGAAGCTTTCGTACGATGGTTACTTCTTAAATATTTAAATAAAAATGGTAAATATTTGATGATCTCAAATTGAAGATCGCGTCTCGCAGCCGCTTAAATCGACCGCGGCTGCTAGTACTGTTGGTTTAACTTTGTGCAATAAATTGAATAGTTCAAATAAACAATTGAAAATAACAGAAAAAAACGCCAATGTATAAGCTTTCTAATGAATGTTATTTGTTAAATTTCTGACTAAAAATGACAGAGCAATAATATATATTTACAGTGAAGGTTACGATATTTTTTACCCGAAACTCAGCCGCAGATGGAAGACAAACCGTAATTACGTTGTGTTTAACTCGTCATATCTTTTTCGGCGTAAGCTGTATTAAGCCAGCTTTTCACCCTGACTTGACCTTTGTAAGTGTCCAATAATACTCAAATAAAATTTCCCGCGGCTAGGTACGAATGAATACACTTCATTTATTCCATTGGCTGATTTGAGTATAACACCAGAACATTGGAAACATATCCGCGTCTTTGTAACACTGTTTTACTGCATGAAACAATTTTATCTCTAATGAAAAGGCTCAATAGATAGAACAGTTTTACAATCAATGTTCGACATAAATACAGTCTGTGCGTTCACCTTTTATTTTCAGAGAATTACCCAGCGCAAAAGCGTTTATACTAAAGGCTATGTTGTCATATTTAGTACATACTTGCATTGCATTTCAACTCGCGAGGTTTCGGGTCAATTCGCGGCCATTTGTGAAAGTCAGAGATTATATACAGTTCATCACCGGAGTTCGCAGAAGGGGTTGCGATCATTGTGTTACACCGGTCTTACTGACAATAACGTAGTGACTGTAATGCATTGCATTCCAATCCGCAAGGTATCAAGGTCAGTTTGCGGTCAGTTGCAGAAATCTTTATATAAACGCCGTCTCGTAAACTTTGTGCACTTGAAGTCTGTTTTGATCAGAAAGATACTAAATAAAGATATTCGGCGATATTATTGTGGTATGTCAATCATCGATTTTTAATATGGTTTCAACATTTGCATGATAAGGACCAATTTTGATAAAATTAATTAGAAATATTTATCCATTTAGACCAGTTTATTAAGCATGAGCACAATAATTCACTATACTATAATTATGCAATTAAATACGATTCGAGTATTGCCGGCTGACCTATATGCACTCGTTTATTTTCATGTTTCTTGTGTTTTTCTATTCTGTAAATATAGATATCTGAGTAATAATATCACATAAAGCAAAATAAGCCACGAAATCTGGCGCAACACCCCGTAATTGATTTGCTTATGATGTAGCTAAGAACTGCGCAGAAAAAAGGCATCCGCTACTTTTTATCTCATAGAGATAACTTTTGATCGTTCATAAACATTGACCACAATCAACGCCGTATATCTTTTTTAAAGATATTTCTGGTTTAATATGTTATGCATTGACATATAAATTAGATATTTAGAAAGAGCAACATTTCAGCTTTCTAAAATGGGTAACATTTTAAATATTGAATAACAAATGACGTGACCATCGGGATTTAAATTACCAAGGTAAACGATCATCTCGGTTAACAACGTGAAGCTATTACGCGTTATCGATAAAATCAATAATTATCGGCTTATCTGACTGGATATCAGCCACGACAGCATATTTTCGCCGTTATTGGATTTATGCATGGAGTTGCGGATACCGTTAATACACATACCTGGGGAAGATGACAAAATAAAATAACCAATAAACAAAGAAATACAGACATTTGGTTTTCAATAATATACACTAGTAAAGAAAAGACCTTTACTGAAGCATTTTCAGTTATGGACCATCTTACGATAAGATATTAAACAAAGTACATATATGTAGGCATATTCTGTTAACAAAAAATGAGTGACGTTCATAGTAAGCATAGTGACACAACAGGGGAACTAATTACTATAATTATGTAGCAAACCAACTGCAATGCTAACAGTATAACATAATAAAGAAAGTCGACTTTTAATAATGAAAAATCAGAAAAATAACACTTGAAGAAACAGCACCACGCCGAGGCATGTTGTAACAAGATGTCCGCATTGAGGCTTCGCGGTCTTAGAGGTTTGGGCGCAGACGCAGGATTGGTCCACGAGTTCCTGCCACTTCCGGTCATCAATGTCACCCTTTGGGACCACTACATTTGGCGAAACCTGACCTGTTGTTACACCGGATGCACCGATAGAGATGTCTGAGCATCCGTAAAACTGTTCCTGATTGCCGCATCCTACGAAAAAAAAAGAGTTTACAAAGGAACATTGAAATCACTAATACATATCGAGCGATTGCCCGAATAGTTATAACAAAGCATCTGAACAACACACAGTTGGTTGTTATCTCAATAATCAACACTTTGCAAAAAACGTGTTTTGATTCTACCACGAATTAATAATTATTCGTGTTTATACTATTTGAACTATTTTAATATGTACCCGGCCTTTTTTGCGCAAAATATTTAAGCGTGGACGTCTTTGACGTCAACTTATTCAACATGTCTTCGGATTCATTAATACATATTAAATAATCAATGTGACCATATTTGTTGTTTTAGTAAGTTAAAATATTATGATTATACACACAATTAAAACATTAAAAACATATATTAAACATAGAAAGTGTACCACTCATGTGTTCAATACGCTGCAAACTAAATAATTGCGCGCGTGTGTGTGTGAAATATCACGCGTTTAAGCTCGTGCCTTTTATTGAAAAGTTTGTCGGAATTTCCGGAACGACTTTTCACACATATGGCTCCGCCCATGACTTGTTGCAGAATGACCCACATCATTGTTTCTTATTTGTTTATAGACTAAAAGTCAAGGTTGGTGATATAATCCTGACCAAACATTCAGTTAGTGTTCAATCATTTGCAACTGGTAATTAGCCATGTCCCCATATACATGTTGATCCAAAACACACGAAAATATGAACACCTACCAATGCAGCCGGTTTTGGTAACCGGATCCACGCCCCAGCTATTTCCGGTATTGTACATCCACTGCAACACACATGCGCGACATGTAATACCTGTCGGAAGTTTGAGAGAATACTTGACCATTTCCATGCCCATGCTGATTGAAAACCGACTCACTCCTTTGTCATCTTTAAGGAGATGTTGGTCAAAGCAATCTTGCGTTACAGCTTTGTTCTCGACGTCATTTTGGCACAGGCGAAATTTAAACCATCCTAAGACAGAAATAATTTTAATTAAAAAATAACAGTCAAATAGAAGTTTGCGCTTCAGCTTAAAAGTGTTATTGAAAACGTGTTATAGCAAAGTAAGTAAACATTAATGTATTTTACATTTCATGGACTAAACAGTTCAGTTTGCGTTGGTTAACCCGTTTACTTGTCAAACGCAACAGTAGGCTAGCTTAATCTTCATTTTAATAAACTTAGTGTACTTTACTTTTTACCGAACGACTATGTGCTATATCACGGAACCCTTATTATATTGTGTTATCAATTGCACGGTTAGTTTCAATATTGGAGTCACTGGTATTCATAGGAAACGACTCTTTGTAACACAATACAATACTCGTGTGACGTTGAAACGTGAACGTCATGTTTTAGAATAATAATGCATATACAATGTAAACCAATGTCTTACTATATAATGGAACAAAACCGATAAGCATACATAGTCAGTATGATCTTTTTCCCGCGTTATGCCCGATGGTTTAACAGCTACTCAAAATTAAAAATAAATAAATTCGAGTTCATATTATAATAATTATCTGTTTAAACAGTTGAATCACCTTTGTGATTGGCCGTCAAATGAACAGCGACGTCAATCACCTGACCGACGTCATATTTGCGTACGATGATCCCTGTGTAGAACTTGCCGCCTGGTTCGTTGGGTCGCGGATTATCTGCAAAGTTATCACCACACACGCCGCATTTTCCGCCGTTCCTGCTCCACTGGGTCTGTGTGCATCCAAAAAGCAAGAAAACGCTTAAACTGACTAATAATGTCCTACTATATATTCGGACTGACCATGTTTAAATTAGATTTTTTTTTCGAATTCTAAAATTTCTAAATATATATGTTAAGCATTTTAATAACTGCCGTTAACAAAACAAGAGGGCGATGATGGCCCAGTATCGATCCACTGTATCTTTATGCGAAAACAAACGTGCAATGCGCATGGGTTGAAATGTACTCAAGCATGTGACTTTCTGTTTCTATCCCTCGTCCCACTGAGCGCTTAAAGTTGGAATAGTGAGCATTTTTATATATGGAAAACGTTTCTACGGTGTTAACTAAACAGACTAAAAAGCCCGGGAATTGTCGCACAAGTAACGTAGGTACATTTATCTCGCCAAAAGTTATTGTCGTTCTTTCTATTTCACATATTTTTAGATGCTGAAGATCAAATCTACGCATGTTATACAAGATTAATGAAAGTTCCTTCATTCAATCATGAATCTTTTCCCAAAATTCCAAAAAGCGTTTGTAGGTTTCAAAGTTTCTGTTACTTATATAGTTCATGGAATGTGCAAAATACCTAATTCCATAGTCACCTGAACTTTACTTCATTCTTGAGGCATTAGTGAGTGTAGCAGGATTGTTAATGTGGTGAAGAAATTGTTCATTGTACAAAGAAGATATTTGCCTTAGGAAACATAAATTTACGAGTTTTTCAGGTTCATGAGGTGCCGAAAGGCAGTAGGAATGATAACTTTGTAGAGGTTTTTGTTTAACAAAGTAAATGTTTATGAGACAAAAAATTATAATTCATCAAGATGTTGCGATCATGGCAACACTACTTGCACATGGCGCGAGGTTTAAAGAGATATAATGACAAACAATTAGCTTGACCTTACTTTCCTTTACTTTTTCCATCTGACTTTGGTTACCTGTCATGTTTGTTTTTGAAAAATACTAGAATTGGCATATATTGAAATAAGGTATCTGATCTATAATCTGATAGATTGCTAGTAATAGACTTAGCGGCAGTCATGTTATAAACAAGGGGATTGTTCACGGCATCGGTATAATATACTTTTAATAGATACATCTTTTTTAAGTTGGATTCTCCTTACTTTTTTGCTACTGAATATTCAAATCGCTTATTTCAATGTTGTTAAGTTTATCTTGAACAAATATTGTTTGCAATCTGTTTATAAATCATAAAATGATGTCATTGGGATACATTTGGCCCCAGGGGCATAATATGAACAAACTTGGTAGAGAAACTATAAGATGTCACTACATACCAAATTTGGTAGCCCTAGGCCCAATGGATATGCTTAGGAAGAGTTTTAAAGTTTGCACAAAAGAGGCTTTATATAAGCATATGTTCAGTTTTGTGACCCCCGGGGCAGGGTCAAATTTGAGCCCAGGGGAATAATTTCAACAAATTTGATAGAGGACTATTAGATGTCACTACATACTAAATTTAGTAGCCCTAGACTCTATAATTATGAACAAGAAGATTTTGAAAGTTTGCGCAAAATAGGCCTTATTTAAGCATATGTTCATTTTTGTGACACCGGGGCAGGGTCACATTTGACCCCTGGGACATATTTTGAAAAAAAAAGGTAGAGAACTTTAAGATTTTAATACATACCAAATTTGGTAGAAATAGGCCCAATTGTTATGGACAAGAAGATTTTTAAAGTTTGCACAAAATAGGCCCAATAAAGGGCCAATATAAGCGTATGTTCAGATTTGTGACCCCCGGGGCAGGGTCAAATTTGACCTCGGGGGCATAATTTGAACAAACTAAGTAGAGAACTATTAGCTGTCACTACATATCGAATTTGGTAGAAATAGGCCCTACGGTTATGGACAAGCAGATTTTTAAAGTTTGCACAAAATAGGCTTTATATAAGCATATGTTCATTTTTGTGACGCCCAGGGCAGGGTCAAATTTTACCCCAGGGGCATAATTTGAACAAACAAAGTAGAGAACTATTAAATGTAACTATATACCAAATGTGGTAGCACTATGCCCAATGGTTATGGACAAAAAGATTTTTAAAGTTTGCACAAAATAGGCTTAATATAAAAATATGTTCAATTTATTGACCCCCGGGGCGGCGTCAAATTTGACCCCAGGGGCATAATTTGAACAAATTTGAAAGAGGTTAACCCCAGGAACATTTGTGAGAAGTTTTATTAGAACTGGAATTGTAGTTTAGGAGAAGAAGATGTTTATAGAAAAAGTTAACACACGCACGCACGCACGGACGCACGCACGACGGACACAGGACCATGGCATAAGCACCGCTGGCCTATGGCCAGTGGAGCTAAAATTCAAACCATAAACTCCTACTCCTCTTTAAAGGGGCCTTTTCACGTTTTGATAAATTGACAAAATTTAAAAAAAGTTGTTTCAGATTCGCAAATTTTCGTTGTAGTTATGATATGTGTGAGAAAACAATAATACTGAACATTTACCATGCTCTAAGGTATCCATTATATTCATCTTTTGACGATTTTAAAACCTGAAAATTATAAAGCGTTGCAACGCGAAACGATTGAATAATTTTGAAAGTTTTGCGGTTGTCGTTATATTTTGTGAAACTACGAGGATTGCTTATATAAAGTAAAAAATACATTGCATCATAGCATGAGAACGGATGGCCGAGTGGTCTAAGCGCTTGACTTTTAAATCCAGGACTCCAGCGGTAAGTAGTGGTTCGAGCCTAGTTGAGGTAACTTTTTTTTATTTTTTTTATTGTATTTTCGTTTTCTGGAGATTTTTAGGTCCAATATTTTATTTTATCAATATAAAGCATTTAATGACAAACTTCAACATGCCAAAATTAATGAAAAGGCCCCTTTAAGATGAAACACAATCTTTTTTAATCATATCTTTCCAACCTGATACTGATGCATTCTGATCATACATATTCGTTTCTTAGCAATAATGACATTCCAACAATCTACACAAACATTCAGCTGTACGGGTTTTCATTTCTGCCCTAAACATTCCGATTATGGAATTCCCAATACTTCATTGCATTAACAAAACGCCTCGACAACCAGACAGTGTTTAGGTATGTTGCAATACGAACCCCATTTTTTGCATATTTGTATTGTTTAGAATGATTTAAAGCCTGGTGAAAAATTCTCGAGATTAGTATTCTTGTAATACAACCACGTTATCCCAGAACGTAACCCATCAACATAATAACTCAGTATAAGAACAACACGACAACATGGTCATCTTGGCATAGCATTCCTTAACTACCTGATTCATATTGTGTGTTCTTCTCTATTAAACTCCAGAATTTGAACATAACTTACACAAGCATCGTCGTCTAATCAATGAAAGTGTATTTTATATGCAACCTAATGTAATGTATTATATTCTGCACCAATATATAAATATGTTAAAACTAGCTAAAATATAACAGGCTTCTGTGTCAAAGGATGTGGTTTTAATAAAATAAACTCCTAGATACACAGTATCAGATAGATAAAAGTATTAGCCTAAGTTACGTTTGTCGTTACATGTTTTGCAGCACATTTAGTTGCAATTAACGTTTAAATACATGTTAAAAGTATATCTGTGCGTATATGTAACGCGCATACGGTTTTAAAGGGGCCTTTTCACAGATTTTGGCATGTTTTGAAGTTTGTCATTAAATGCTTTATATTGATTAATGTAAATATTGGATCTAAAACGCTCCAGTTAAAAACACGAATAAAATGAAAGAAAGAAAAAAGTAACTCTCAACTGGGGTCGAACCACTAACCACTCGAATAAATGGAGTAAAAGTCTACCGCTTAGACCACTCGGCCATCCGTCCACTCAATGACTGATGTATTGTATACCTTATATAAGCAATTCTCGTAGCATCTCAAAATATAACGACAACAACTAAAATCTACAAATTATTCAATCGTTTCACGTTGCAACGCTTTACATTTTTCATGTTTTTTAATCGGTAAATTTTCAGTATTGCAGTTTTCTCATAAATATCATAACTACAACGAAAAATTGCCATTCTGAAACATTTTTTTTTTATTTTGTCAATTAACCAAAACGTGAAAAGGCCCCCTGAAAAGCTAAAATTCAACTATATTTATTATATTTTTCTATTGTATGCGTTTAATAATATATACTGGCGTAAGTTTATAATAAGATTATGCAGACCGTACAGCGGTTTGTGATTTTGATTGCTTTTCTGTTTTGATGACAATTATGTCTTTAAAATAAGACTGAAATACGTTATATAATCTCTTTTACTACACATTCCACTAGTATATATTAAAATGGTATTTGGGATCAGATTTAGGAAAGTTTGCATATATTCAATCTTTAATTACTAATACAGCAACTGTGCGTAATTTAGATGATAACAAATAAATATGCCTAAAGTATTAAAGATGCAGACAAGTTAGTACGCCTAATATCTGAAAAACTTTTATCAATACAAAATACAAAATTGTTTGTGTATGTTGTTTGGTTATATGAGGTCTGTTTTTTTTTTAACTTAATAATACTTTATATCGAATAAACTTTTAACTGTCAGCCATTTATTTGATCGTACATGAGTTAGGAAGTTTAAATACGTAAATTACCATAACCGACTTATGAGAAAGTAAATATAGTTGAACTATGGATTAAACACAGTCAATGAATTACGTCCATTCTTGTGTTACAAGATATGTTGACTTAAACAAAGCCTACTATATATTCAAGAACAACCACTATAATTACATGTACCAACACATAAAAATGTCCATAATTGTAAAATGTGCTACGTACACTGAACCCTCCGCAAAACAATGAAGTGTCGTCATAATTCTGCGGTGAGTTGAACCCCTGGCGCCACATTGAAGAACGGCTCGGTGGTTCAACCAAACGTCCATGACCGTTTACCTCAGTGACAATGGTAAAAAGTAACAAAAGGCACACATACAAATACTTTGACATAATAAATTTAAATGCAGCCACAGTGTTTATAATCTCACACCAAACTACTACACGAATTAAACTACCTGAATATACTACCAATGATCACGTTGAGACTGGGGAATAAATACTTCTTATTGTTAACAGGGTATTTTCCTTGAGGGCAAGTAAAAACACTTCCTATTTGTTTGCATTTCATTTAAATATAAGTATACTTCCCAACCCCATCATATAAATATTATTAAGACGAACAATTACGACGTGTGTTTGGTAATTTTATAATTAAATGTAATACATGCATTTTTGTTTATCTTCGTTATGATTAATCATGAATTATTGATATAAATGTATAGAACCCTTTTATTCCTCACGTGTTCTATTCTTAAATGAACTGTTTTATCACATAAGAGTAAATAGTATTATACCACGAGTCATAGAGCATTTAAACTTTCGTTAGCTCAGCACGTACATGTTTATCAATCTACATACCATCATCAGAAGTAATACAAACTAGCTCAATACTACCATGGGTTAGCAAGAACACCATCTTGATACATCGAATTCAACTTAGAAACACATAAATACACGCAAAGACAAAGGCCATATTCATTTAAACTACTTGCCGTTGGCTGCCAAATACAAGAATGTTTCATTCTCATACAAACAACACGTTGGGGGTGTATACATCTGGACTGTTGGTATGGTTTCGTATTGTGTATATGTGATGTTAATATCGACAGCGTTTACAACCAACATAAGTGAAGTCAATATTTCAAAACTTTTTTTTATACGGTAAACTTTATTTCACCTCAAATCATTACAATAACAATTGTTAATTTACATGTCAATTTGTTAGTATATAATATAGCTCCTTTAACATTTCTTCTTGCTTGATATAAAAATCAACAGGTATTGCTATAATAGAGGTAAATAAAATCAATGCATAACATTATATAGATACTAACATGCACACACACAAGCACACACAGAAACATACAAAAATGCTATGTTATGAGAGTTTGGACAGAAAAATATATAGTTTAAACAAACAGTAATGGTATTAAACATTTAAAGCAAAACATACAAATGACACCTAGATTATTATTGATCTACAAATAGCTTTACAACTGCCCAGTTTAGTAATTCCTTTTCTTGATATTTTGTTTTAGCTTGAGTTTCCCATGCTAAGCGAAGTTTATTGTTCAGCCCTCTTATTGAAGGAAGTAAATTCTTTCTCTTGCATTCAAATATATGCTTTTTAATTTCAGGATAAGGAAATTAATATCAGTCATGTTATTGCTTGTACTCCCAAATAGCATTATTTGAAAGGAAATCTCTGTATATTTTTGCACATTATGTAATCCTGAAAATTCTAAAACATAATTTACAATTTTCTTGGTATAAATACAGTCCCAGAATATGTGTAATATGGTTTCTTCATTTTCTTTACAAAAGCAACATAAATTGTCATTAACAATATTCATTTTATATAGCAAAGATTTG
Organism: Dreissena polymorpha; assembly: GCF_020536995.1. Classification (NCBI taxonomy): domain Eukaryota; kingdom Metazoa; phylum Mollusca; class Bivalvia; order Myida; family Dreissenidae; genus Dreissena; species Dreissena polymorpha. Next base: position 84,209,026 of record NC_068361.1, on the reverse strand, counting down.
GTGCCTAAAATTCTGTGTATAATTTTTGTCTGGAACCACTAAGTGTATGTGTCTCTAGATATAGTAAAAGTAAGTGTATGCACTTTTGACCATTCAATGTTATTAAAAAGTGTATTCAATTTTGAATGGCAAGTGGGTACATCTGTATCATAGCTAAAGCATTTATAAACAAGTTTATTTTGATTATGACCCAATACTATGTTATTTAAGTAAAACGATATAAATGCACATTGTATACTGGGCTTTCTTATAACTGAAAATCCTGATAATTTGAAAAATGACTTCACAGTTCTGATTAAGCCTTTATAAAATAAGAAGTTCATTTTAGCACCAATCAGATTTTCTAATTCAGATTGTTTTAAAAATTCTCCAGAAGTGCATACTATGTCCTTTACATATCTGATTCCCCTGTCATGTATATTTTTATTATATATAAAATGCATACCTATCTTGAAATTGTGGTTGTAATATAAAGGCATATCAAGAATGTCTTCACACTTACTGATATTTTGTTTATTAATATACTCAATATAGAAAGTAAGGACATCTCTCCAAAAACAATTTGTTAAACCTATCATAATTTATTCTATGTAACATTTTCCTTAATTGAACATTTTCTTCACATCAAACATAGAATACACCAGTTGGAAACATTTTCCATTGCTTGATACAATTTTCTTAACCATGTCATTTTAATTGTTTTTTCAAAAGCATATATATCAGGCATGGCCACTCCTCCATCATCATATGATTTAACAGCAATAGAATGTTTCAATTTTGCTGGCTAATCCCATACAAAATTTGAAAACAAGCTATTTATCTGTTTTAATACTTTTCTCCTGGGCTAGGAAGAGCTATAAACAGATGTGTAAAAAAGGGAAGTAAGAGTGTTTTAACAACAGTTATCTTTCCTAGGGGTGTTAAAAATCTCCTTTTCCAAAAATTTATAATATTGTGAAGCTTTTCAAGTTTACTGGAGAAGTTTATGTCTATCATTTTCTTTAAGTCAACATCAAATAATATTCCTAAAACTTAACAAAGTTAGTTGTGCCCCATACTAGTTTATATTTAGTTTTTATTGATTGTATGCTGAACTTTTTGGATACAATCCATATAAGATTTGTTTTGTCATAATTAATTTTTAATCCAGAGCAAATGGCAAAGTTATTTAACAGATCAAGGGTAGCATTTAGGGAGACATCGGTGCCATCTAGAAATAGAGATGTATCATCTGCAAACTATTTCAAAACTATTTAGGCTACTGTCCTGTGGAGTGAATTCTGCATTTAAGTTACATTGAAGGGCCAATTACCCCGATGTTCTTGGTCAACCCTTTACTGTTATCGAGCTGCTTCATGATAGTATTGTCACAATTTATAGCGTGCGGTCAACATTCGATAAAATGAAGTAGAAAATGGACTTGGTTACGGTAAGGACAAATGCCGATTGTCAAACCATATTGTTATAGATTAAAAACATTCATTATGGTATACCAAGCAAAACAACATTTCTGACTAAACACATATTAATATTTCCGTTCAATTTAGATTATTATCATTTGAAATCGGCAAAAAAACTTAAAGCGTTTATAATAAAAGTTTATATATATATAACTTTTCCGCGATGCTTTTGAAAAAACGTGTATTACTAATAACACGTCGATCATTCACTTTGTACCTAAAGCATGCGTGGCCCAGTAGTAGCGAGTTTGCCAGTAGTTGGGTTTTGATTTCAGACATCCCTGGTTCGAAGGCAATATTTCGTATTCTCCTTTTTATTGCATTTGTAATAAGTTTAGACTATTTAAAGCATTAAATATGTGTTGCTACACATTTAAATGAGATTTAAATTTGGTTCGAATCTGTGAGCAACTATATTTAATCACGAGCTCAAGACATTGTACGTCAATACGTGTCCATTCGATTCTGTCGAGGTTTATGAGGCAGAAAGCCACGCTTTATAAAGTATGTACACTGATACGCCGGAGTGAAAAAACACCATACTTTATCGTCGCAAACCAAAGGTAGAGGAACCAATCTGCATGCCTGTTATTTGTAATAACTAACAAACAAATCCTAACCTCTGCTGAAAGGGGGCACAACTGCTATTAAATAACATTCCAGAGGGTTTTTCGGCGTAGATGCCTAACGAAGTTTTCACCTTAAATGGCCTTTACCAGGAGCCAATAAAATGTTTTAAATTTCCAGTCAATAGTCACGAATTAATAACTGGAATTGTCTAATTTGCAAATTGAAAACTGTTTATCTCATTTTCAGGAAGTCTTAATTATTATACGAAAAACTGATTGACTTTCTTTGTTATGCAGTATAGCATAAAGCATATACTCATTGGTGAAATTCCCACTATTTATGTTGATGTATCGTACTACAAATAGACATATTATTTGACTACATATTATACGAGAAAAAAATGTTGGTATCGACTGTGTGCTCAGAAAAGTTTTCTGTAATATTGTCGAATTGTCATCATCGGAGCCTCAATACGTTTAACTACAAGATCGCAAACATGTATTTAGGTCTTCAAAGACACGTATTAAACGTTAATTCGGCAAAAAAATCCTAATTTGAAACAAGGCAAAATGCAACACCATATAAAGATTATAATGTTGATCGGCAAACACTGTCAAACAAGAGTACTCGTCGAGTCGCTGAATCGATTTTAATTAAACCTTGATAGACCAACCTTATGACACACAATATTTGTATCTCCAAGCTTTATGCAGAAATACTATTCTTTGTTGAGCGTAAAAATTATCAGAGTAGGGTCTCGATAGAGATTGTAAACTTCCTTCGTACTCATTTAAATGTAGGAGGATGAGCTGAGATAAACATTCACGACATAAGTCATAAAGGTTTGATTTTATTGACGATCGTTTCAACAACAGAATGGTGTAAAGGTATTTCTTGTTGAAGTTGTTTAAGTAAAGGTTTAAATAAACATGAGTTTGCGAAAGTGATACAGAAATACTTCACATACTCCTGTGAAAGGCCCGCATTCATGTATTCTACAATTGCATCACTGCAAGTCAGTTACAAGTTCATACAAATACAACATTAAACAGAGAAAACAAACACCAGGATATGCACGTATACTTGTGTTACTAAATGTGATTTAATTTTAATCTTGCTATAACCAGAGATGTGACTTAAATTGATAAATTAAAATACCAGTTTTGCCGTGTCAAGCTGTCAAGATCCAGAAAGTCCTGCATTCACATCGAATGTATCCTTCGAATTCAATCCATTGTTGACATTAGCGGAGATTTAGTTAATAAATAACTCATATATCCTAAATGACAGTTTCCAAATAGCCAAACAAACCGATGTATGCTGTAAGAAAGTTTTGACACGAGTGGGAAGATTCTCTCATGGGCGTGGCCATTGTTGTATGACCTTGAGCGGTCCGTCTAAAATGCGTATATGACTCATATCCGCGGATATGAACGAAAAGTGCGAGTATGAACGAATATAGGCAATATTTATGCGTTTTTTTTCAGTTTTGTTATGAACAAATCACTGTTGAATTAAAAATTCACAATATGTGATAAATATGTTAAGACTGCCTCGAAATAGAGCAATTTAATAAAAGCGGTGGTCTGACTGGTCGTTCATATACGCGGATATTAATTTGGAGTTACTGAAATTAAAATGCCAATGAAAAACGCTTTTAAATTCATTCGATCGTAACATTTCACATAAGCGACGTGTATTTTTGTCACAGAACGATTTTAATATAACAAAAATATAGGAAAATACATTTTAAAAGCCATTATCTGTTCATATCCGCACTTTTCAGTCAAATACGCCGATATGAGTCATATACGCATTTTAGTCGTAACCTATGTTGAGGCATGAACGACAACTCTGCTGGAGAATGTTACCAATGCTAATCAGCAAGATATGCCGATTAGAAAATCGACACTCAATCTCCACGCAGCGTTGTCGTTCCTTGCTCTCACATACAACTCTGCGTAAGGCTCAGCCTGCCATTTTGTCTACCAAATAGGTAAAACCGAACAAACGCATTCAATGTATATTTGGGTGGATATTTAAGATCGCATGCATTAAATTAAGAAATATGACTTTTAAATTTACGATAAATCGTGCAAAAACTTGTGAGTTTTAATGCAACTCTTTGGAACTATTTTATTGCCCATTTACACAGATGGAATCATTCCACGCACTTCACAAATATAAACAAGTGTACATATTTTTTATTGAGTGACGTTAGGCATTGCTTCGACGTATTTTTGTATGTTGGTTTCTTAACATAAAAAAAACATATCAATTTTGTAATAATTCATTAAGACTGATATAAGATATCATGGTATGAGATGGTTTTCTTTTTAGCAGTGAATGCAATGTAACCGTCGTGCAAGAGATTGTTTAGTATACTGTAACCTCAATGATGAACGCTTGGAATGATCATGACATGAATGAGACGCTTTCATATCAGTAGTCCGTTCTGAGCCCAACACAGAGGTGAATGTAATGTAACCTTCGTGCAATAGATTGAATCGACACTATTTCAATCGGACTGGCTCGGTCTTTTACATAGCTCGCCATTGTGAAGAATTTTTCAGTGGTATGATAATTTAGACGATGCTGAAGCAGCATCGTCAAAAAGTACGAGCGGTTACGGTGGGTTTCATGCAAAAATCCCTTAATTTAACGAGTTAATCATGGTTCGAATACCTAGCTGAATGCTTTATAATCGTACCCTTGTCAATTGCAAAATCCACGAAGGAAACAAACAATATATATTATAGTTGTATTAGTTATGGATCATAGTGCATATGTTTTTATACAATGTTGACATCATGTTTGCTATATTGTATCAAATGAAGTTTGACGTTTTCTTATTCGTGAACGCGTCCTCTTTGAACATTGGTGAACAATATCTTTAAAGGACTCACATTGGGAAGAAGGGTCATAATCAGGCTATTTTCTGAAATGCCCTTTTACTTTCTTTTTGAACGTTTCGACAGGATGATGTTTTGTCAATTTGATATTAATAACATTCGTTGTGATCTGCAAGAAAAATCTTATTTACAAGGTAATGCTGATATGTCTTAACAATTGGTTTAATTATTATTGCAAATTAGCTTAGCATTGCAATTTTAATTGTTTAGTATTGATATGCAGCTAAACATAGTTTGGTTTAAAACGTTTTCAGGTGAATATCCAATACACTACAAGTCGAGTGGGGCGTTTAATTCAGCACAACATCGTGTAACTTATAAACATACTTGAAATTGGCGATTTTCTCGCGGTTGTTTGAGTATATAATTTTAATGCATATCAATTTTGGCTCAATGATAGTCCAATACATACTGCAACGTATAACTTAATGTGTTTATAACCTGCATCTCTTTAGCAAACTGTACCAACATGTTTTGTAATACGCCATTCTCAATTTAATAGCTTCTTGTTAATATTGATTTCTACCGATGCTATCGATGCATCAATTTTCGGAGCCCTAATAAATTCTAGAAATTGCATAGTGTTATTACATACGTACCTGTTGACAAATATATAATTTCTTTGAAAAAGGCAACCTATGTAACTATAAGCGAATGAAAATCGTTTCATACTATTAACGTGAAGTTAATGCACATGTTCAGGAACCGCAATCAATCGAAATATTTTAACTACTAGTCTTAGTCAGTAAGGATAACAGGACCCTTTTTAAAATTAATATTAACCGTACAACTACATGTATGCTAATAGTCAAATCAGTCAACTACAGCGATTAAATCATTAACGTGCTGATGATGAATACATACTTTTGACAGTTACTGCATCGACTTTAAACAATACTAAACGAATTATTCGTTGGAAATATTTTAAAACCCTTACGTGGTGATTGTGAAACTATATTATCACAGCTATTGTAATGACTTACATAATTGACCAAAGGCCAAAGTATTGTTCTATTTAAGTCGAAGATATATACCTTCTTAGACACTTCATTGTCCAATAAATTAATATTTGAAACTAATTTATCGAAAGTCAATCATTTGCAATCATTAAACCAATTATAAGTAATGCAATTATACTTGTTTCAATAGTCTTTTGCTGACCGTTGATTATGCGATACACGGTCTGTTAAATACGTAAAGCACTTTGATCACAACATAACGACATGTTCATTCCACTAGAGAGACATTGCTTCTTGTCACTGGAATGTGTAGTGAAATGCTGCGGACATGAAAAACGGTACCGGATTTATTTTTAGCAAATTAATGGTGGATAAGAAGGATATGGTGACGCAATTAATTAATTATATCGATTTGTATTCATACATTATTAGCATTTATTAGTTGATTATACAACATTTCAGACGTTGCACTAAAAAGGTCATCTGTCAAACGTCGCCATCTTGTACAAATAATTGTGCAGTTAAATATTGGGACAAAGTTAAAACTGCGCTCATCCTTTGGTTGTTTTTAACATCACTGTTTGCTTGTTTAATCGAATCAATCAGAAAGGCCGAAAACGTGACTTTGGCCTCACTTAAAGGTTACGTGCATATACCTTATAATTTTTATATTATGAATGTTCATGTTTTAGCTTGCCAATTCGGGTATAATGGTCTGGGCAATGGGGTTAATTTTTTATTATACCTTTTCGAGTATACATATCTATGGAGGTAAAACATTTGTGTCATCGCAAATGTATTCTTGCAACACTGCTATTGTATGTGCGTCTGGTTGGAGCAATTAATGAAAGTAGAACTATTGCTCGTACCGGTATGTATTGTTTTCCATTTGTAACATTTCAATCAAGAGTGTTGTTGACAAAGTGTTGTTATACAACCGTAAAGGGTTGGATACTAATGTTTGCATGTTTATATTTTAAATTTTAATGTAAGTTTTTATTGGTGCTTTGATTGTTTAGCTCTTTTGATAATGTTTATTTTGGTAGAAAAACTGTAAACGTAATTCAATATCCAATGTAATGCATTGTTTTGGTGATAACAAAAACTCACAAATATTTTCTTTTTGATACCTCATTCATGCAACTTCACTAGGCTTTCGTCTAGACTCTTACAAAGCTAAATAATTATAGTTTTAGATCTCCGGTTGAGATCTTTAACTGTTCAATTCATGTGTCTGCAATTAACTGACTAGATTGCTTTCAATCATTATCGACCACTGATATAAATACGTAGAGAAAGTTGAAAACGTATTTGAAAACGCATTATATTTGATAACGATAATCGATTTCTGTAATTGCACTTGCTTACAAATTAAACGTCACCATGCATTAACAAGGGGTAACTCATTACTCAATGTATTTTTCAAAAGTCAAAGTATTGAGTATAACGCAACACGAACATAAAATACGTAAAAATTTCGATCCACAATTTAGGTATTACAAAAAAATGTCTGGATTTGTATTTTTTGAACTTGCAAAACAAATTTAAAGGCTTTTCAATTGGTTGAATGGGCACGCAACGCATCATCAGTTGGTCTATAATGAGCCACATCTACATAAAAGAGGACTTGAAAAAAGAAATAAGCAGAATCAAGCATTACAAATGAAAACCGGGTATTAAAATACATTTAAACCGGTCTTCTTGACCTCGTTCTTTTTAGTAATAAACGTGAATTCTTTTTCGTCATTCTGAAGTGTACGTCATATTCACTCTTACAAGCAATACAACAGCTGCCTAATGGTTATGATGTTAATGCGGTATATATACATGTGGAATTGTGTTATTGCGTAAGAGTAAATATTATGCGAAATATATTTTATCTAAGGGTCGCCTTTTCGGTCTCGTTTTTTAAATAAAATACAATTATTATAATATTAAACATGTGTTTTTTAAATATTGGTCCTGCCCAATAGAAAACATGTCAAATCTTGATTTTATGGGTGTATAAACTTCCTTGTGTTATTAAGGAAGTTAACAACAACAAGTTAGACGTATAATATAGAACTAAGGCAATCAAGTTGTTTGTTCCCACTAAGACCGCCAAACAAGTAGTCTACGAAGGTAGGTCATTGGACGTAGGTAGGTCATTGGACGTAGGTAGGTCATTGGACGTAGGTAGGTCATTGGACGTAGGTAGGTCATTGGACGTAGGTAGGTCATTGGACGTAGGTAGGTCATTGGACGTAGGTAGGTCATTGGACGTAGGTAGGTCATTGGACGTAGGTAGGTCATTGGACGTAGGTAGGTCATTGGACGTAGGTAGGTCATTGGACGTAGGTAGGTCATTGGACGTAGGTAGGTCATTGGACGTAGGTAGGTCATTGGACGTAGGTAGGTCATTGGACGTAGGTAGGTCATTGGACGTAGGTAGGTCATTGGACGTAGGTAGGTCATTGGACGTAGGTAGGTCATTGGACGTAGGTAGGTCATTGGACGTAGGTAGGTCATTGGACGTAGGTAGGTCATTGGACGTAGGTAGGTCATTGGACGTAGGTAGGTCATTGGACGTAGGTAGGTCATTGGACGTAGGTAGGTCATTGGACGTAGGTAGGTCATTGGACGTAGGTAGGTCATTGGACGTAGGTAGGTCATTGGACGTAGGTAGGTCATTGGACGTAGGTAGGTCATTGGACGTAGGTAGGTCATTGGACGTAGGTAGGTCATTGGACGTAGGTAGGTCATTGGACGTAGGTAGGTCATTGGACGTAGGTAGGTCATTGGACGTAGGTAGGTCATTGGACGTAGGTAGGTCATTGGACGTAGGTAGGTCATTGGACGTAGGTAGGTCATTGGACGTAGGTAGGTCATTGGACGTAGGTAGGTCATTGGACGTAGGTAGGTCATTGGACTGTCTTTGTCGTTAATCTTCTTAACAATATTTAATTACGCGCAAAAATCTTCGTAATTTCTATTTAACATTCTGTATGTTCTTCGGTTAATTTCATGTTAATTTAGCAAATATGATACAATTTAGCAACGATTTTCCCAAACTAAGTAGTCATTAAGTGATTTTAGCAAATATGATCAACTACTCAACCTGATATCCGAAAGAAAAAGTTATGGGTTAGCCGCAAACTTAGGGCTGGTAGGGTGAGTGGACAAAAATGCAACTTTTGTACGCCTTATCACATACACCATACATAACATACAAAGGCTGTGCTATAGTATAATGTAAAGCATATCAGTTTCTGCATTACTTCAAGACGAGTTACCTTAACAATTATTTTCGATCGTCTTAAATGCGCATACCGAGGTCTCACACAATTACATTTCCAAATATAAGATCAACTTTATTTTGAATTTATTAAATGGTTGTTTTAAACATAAGTCTCGTTTATACACAAGATCACCAAAATATGTATTTTTCATAAATATGAACAATTGTCCTGCAGACACTTCGAGGTCGCGGAAAGAAGTAGTAGTTACAGTTGTACGATCGATATTAATAAATTGTACATATCGATTGAGAAACTATAGAGTGGTATACTATTAATTGAATTTGCTAATAAATTGTTCATTTCGATTTAGGTTCTATAGTGTGGTAAAATATTCGTAAATTTTCCAAATTGTTAAAGAATGAGTTTGTTGCAACTATAGGAGTGTAAGCAAATGCTCGTGGTATTTATAATGCGACAGTAATCCAAGTGTTTATTGACACCGAAGAGTTAAACGAAAATGTAAATTCTTAACTTTATAGGTGAAATAAAAAAAAGGTGTTTGAAAATTCAAAAGTGTTAAAATTTCATATCTACTTTTATTAGTTATAGTGTGTATATCGTTATGTCACATATTTTCGCAATAAACTTTCGATTTCACATCGCGAAATTTTATTACCGAATATACTGAAAATATGAACTTTTTTCAAGTAATGTCATATACCAGTCGTGATATTTTAGTCAATATAAACTAATAATTGTAAAACAAATACGGTATTTTGGAACTTTCATTCTTCGTCATTCGTGGTTGACGGTCCCTTAAATGGTAGAGTAATGTATATATCGTCAAAATGAATAACATACATTTGGTTTAGAGTGAAATTTTAAACTGCGTTGTATCTTAAAGTGTTAATGTTTCGTAAGTGTAGAAACGCATATATATATACGCTACTTAAATCTGCGTGAACAATATTATTATCTTTCTTCTACGCACTGAGTTATTTAAATGCAATTTGGAGCTCACGATGTTTAAAACACATAATATTGCGAAGTACTTGCTCCAAGCATTTGAAAGTTATTGTAATTAAGCTCATATCTAAATATAGCGGTGTCATATGCATGTGTTTGTGTAAATATTGTTTCTCTATTTGAAGGCAAATATTTTCATAGCTGTTGCTCAATAACGCTAGTGTTATATTTACTCATATATTTATCATATATATCCGTACAAGAAGGTTTGTTTCGCCTCAAAAGATATTCTCCGATATCGTGTTAAACGCGTCCTCTACTAGTGAAACATAAACAATTACAAATTGTAGTGGAAGTTGTCCCTTTAATAATGTATTCACGTTTAATACTTTGGTCCCATTGTATACAATGCGCATACGGACTCTATTGAGCTGAGTTTTCTGAAATCGTTGGCACGATATGTATGTTTTAGAAAACAAGAAAGACGCTCTGATCACGCCACTGCGATATGTTCATTCTGCCGGAACACGTGCCATTGGTTACAGTCATATTGATATTAATTTATTTATAGGACCGGTGGAAAATGGTAAAATGCATGTTTTTAATTTCATGCATAAAATGTATTTGATACAATACGGGGAAGAGTATTGCTTGATCATTAAAATTATAAACGCCCGTTTAGGTTTAAATCAAAATTAAAAACCGCATTGTATACAAAAAGTAAACTTATCTTAAGTTAAGAAACATATCTGCAATTCTACCTACATCAGAGCGACAAATAATAATAGATATCTTCTAACCAGGCACTTAATTAAATATTGAGCTTACGTTATTAAAACATAATACGCAGCGTTATAGATAATTTTTGACCAATGGGGGTAAATACCCCCACTTTTCACAGCATGGGGGTAAATGGTCATATTTTGCCTTGCTTGAAGGGTAACTTGCTAAAAGTAAAACAAGAATATAGCCGGGGTACAGACACACTACTTTAATCATGTTAAACACAATAAACCATTAACTATGTGTATTCCTTCATAGTAGTAGGTTTCTTAAAGTGTTTTTTTTAACTGCCCTTGGTTTATAGGCCCGTGAGCCAAGGTAACATTTTTGCCAACTTTCAACGGGTGGGAGGCGGAAAACTACAACGGGCGAGGCATGGTATGGTATTGCGAAAGGGGGGGTTAGAGGGTCAGGGTTAGGGTTAGGGTTAGTGTTAGGGGTCGGGTTAGGGTTTGGGTTAGCCTAAACCCAACCCTAACCCTAACCCGACCCCTAACCCTAACTCTTACCCTAACCCTTTTTTGGGGTTATCACCCCTGACCATGCCTCGCCCGTTGTAGTTTTCCGCCTCCCACTTTCAACAGTTATTTTATTAGAGTTTAAGTGTGTGTCCTTTTTGATTTGAAAACAGAGGAAATTCAATCATTCAGTATTGGCAGTACAATGTTTTTACTCGATACAACTTTTGCCGTATAAAATGAATCAATTTTACTTTGAGAAGTAATTTGTTTTAGCTTCGAAGAAGCCATGCTGACCTCTTCATGTAAATAAACACATAAGCCCTTGACTGTTTGTTAAAAAATATACATACCGACTGTTCTAGATAAGCTGCGTATACTTCATAGGTACAATCACGCTAAAAAATATCGAATATTTCGTTAAATAAAGCTAACCCATAAAAAAATCAATGTTCCTTTTAGCAAAATGCAAAAATTACAACGTTAGATGTTGTCTGGTAGAATTGATTTAACGAGATACAAAATGCTCGTTTTTATTTTTTTGTGGCCACAAATAATTCCATTTATATCTCCCGTGAAATATCCGAACATTTACGGGCGAACACGAGATTGGATACGGTAAGCGTCGGAAGCATGACGTAGCTCTCATGAATAATCATTCTTTGAAATCGAAATGAATTCTGGGTAACTGGAACTTAGCGAATGCGAAAATGGCTTGTACAAATTATGCAAATGAACGCAACCCGAATGAATCCGATCCTGACTCGAAACCGAAAGTAGATTACATCGTGGAACGATATTTAGGTATTTAGATGCTTAAAACTTACCGAATGCTTGTAATATAACGTTTTTACATCAATGTTACTTGTTTTTAGGGTATTCCTATTGTAATTAACCATCGTATGGTACTACTTATTGTCGATTGTTTTTATATAGCATAATACAGTAGCCGTATGTATTGGTGAGCGTGATAGTGACTTTAAGCAAGCCAATCTAGACTTACGCAAATGATGTAAATTCTCTGCGTACAACCTTAACAAAAAATATAAACAGCTGAGTGTCTTTCGCCAAAATATGAGACTGGTTATCGTAAAAAGTAGAGCTAATTTGTGCGCTGGATTGTAGAAATAGTAAGCCAGTCGGTATGTATACTCTGTATCATCTAGACGCATGGTAAATTAAGTATTGATTTGTTTAATGGTTTATTGTGTTTAACATGATTAAAGTAGTGTGTCTGTCTCTCGGCTATATTCTTGTTTTACTTTTAGCAAATTACCCTTCAAGCAAGGCAAAATTTGACCATTTACCCCATGCTGTGAAAAGTGGGGGTATATACCCCCATGGGTCAAAAATTATCTATAACGCTGCTGAATAATACGCAATATTTAAAAATACTCGTTCCAAGCATATTTTTTAGCGCGATACTACACTTGTTATATGCACGCATATATTTCGAATAAATTTATACAGCTATAAAATAAACTAATTTTAAGTTATAGTTGCACTTGTCCCTTTAATAATTCGTTGACGTTTGAAACTTTGGTCCAACTGAATACAAAGCGATACCGCATTGAATACAGCAGAGTTTTCAAAAATCGTTGCGCCTGTTATCTGGTTTTTTAAAAATGAAGGTCACTCTTTCACGCCTGTGCGATATGTTCACCATGCTGAAACACATTGCTTGAGTGCAGTCGATGTGTTGAAATGCGAGGGAACGTTGCATGAAAGGTACTGTCTTTATGTGTGTAGATGTGTTTAAATTGTTTGGATTAAATCCATGCGCATATTTGTGTATGACGTAGTATTATATACAGTATAAATGATATTGTTTTATGGCCTAGAAACATATTATAACGAAGCTGTGTGTGTGGAAATAATAATGCTTGAGAACAGTTTATTTTTGTCTTCATTTTATCTCGTTATTTATAGCTATACATGTGAAGGCACTTTCATATTGTTCTGATGAGTTCGCCAAAGTGACTCTTACACTCACTAGTAAAGTTGCATATTATTTATTATGCACATGCGGTAAATATACATTTGTGGAACGCTGTTACTAATGCGTGTGTATGCAAATTATGCTATGCGGACTGTATGTTATGTTAGTGTTGTACTGTGTATCTGTTTATGTATATAAAATACAATCGAATACGATCTTGTTAGTTGCACTTCTTACATCAACTAATCGATATGAATATTAGATTAAGCACATACTTTCAAGTGTGTATAAACTGGCATTTGTCATTACGGAAGTTAACGGCAACAAACATACACAAAGACTGTGTTGAAGTAAACTATATCAGTTTCTGTTTACGGAAATTAATCTTCGATTTGATATATCGATTACTAGTATATTGACAAATTTGTGAGATTTTCCTTCAAGTGGCCTATTGTCGGTTTAAGCTGTTAGAATTTATAAAAATGATGTTTCTTTTCATATAACGTTTAGCGAAGTATTTATTTTTCATAAATACGTTTTGCAGGCGGTAAATAGCGAACGTAGTTTAACCGTTATGTATTTAATGTACACAAAGAACGCTGTAATCATTAAAAGCATGCGCGTTCTCGAATCTGGTATGTACTGAAGTGTAGTAAAATTGTCTTGTAAGTGCCCGATGTTTCAAACGTTAGTACAAATCAACTGGAGGCGTGTATTGTAAAGGTCTTTAAATTTCGAGTTCTCATATATATAAATAGATAAATTTGTAAGTGAATAGATGAAATATGTATTGCTTTAATACATGTCTATAATTCGAGTAAATATGCCATTCAAATGTTCATGATTTAAACTTAAAGAAACAACAACGTCGTAAACTACTGCAAATGGGCAATATAATCAAATCGTAACTTAAGATACATATTAGGTGTTTCCCAAAACGTAATCGCCTTTTGCGAAGTAAATAACGTTATATGCCCCGTTATTATTCGATTGCCAATTATTTAATTAACGGGACAAAATACATACAATTAATTGCATTGTTACTTGTATAAATTTCACAGTAATATAAAGTACGAGAAGAAACTTCAAAGGCCAAAATAAGATTCACTTCATTTATAAAATTTACACATGACAACACAAATAGCTTTAATTGGCATATATAATGCCAACATCATCGAAACAGAATGCAACATAAATCTTTCAGAGTTATGAAGTTAAGCAAACTAACCACATATATTAACATGAAAGAGAAAAATGAATCAAACATCTGAACATAAAAGATCTAAATTGAAATTAACGCTTTCACATTTAAACAGTAACATTTGGTCTAAGTCATATTTCTGCTCTAATTGTCACTCTGATTATTTGTTTTTGTTACACTTTTTTAATCGATTTTTCAATATAATAATAGACGGTGACCGCTTATGCGGTAATTACCCCTATAACCCTATGAAGTTTATTATAGGGTGTAATGGGCCATCGTATGAGATAAAGATCAATCGTACGACAACAAAAATGGGGCCGTTTATTTCCTAATTGTTTCGCACTTTTGTCAGTGTAATGCCAGAATAATTGATTAGTTTTAGTCAACATTTAAGGAACAGGTGGGGAAATGACTATATATTTATTATTTATTAAAGTCTCTTCCAATATAATACAATTTTCACAATGTTCAATGTAAATTAAAAGCACAATCATAATATTGGTCATTAATTTTATGAATTATAAGTGACATTTTGCTTTACAAAACTTTCTTTTTTACATTTTTAAAGTTAGATTACCACCCTTAACCTTATCTAAAAAAATGCCATAAGATTTCCAGTTCAAAAAACTGAAATTTGTATATTGTGGCCCTAGCGCCTAAGATAATAAATGTCTTAAAAGAGCCTTTATCAGCCATGGTCAGACCATGAGTGAACTGTTAATGGTGATAATCTAATCTTGGATAAAATGTTACAATAACCTTTTAAAATCAGATTTCCAAGTTTGTACAATGAAACTATTATTTCAATTTAAAATCTCACTGATCCATGATAATCAGATATTGTCACTGATCATAATGTCAATTAACAGTACATATTTACACTATAGTATGAGTATTTATCAATAGATGTGAGTATTAATACAGGCACTGCCCTTAAAGATCCCTACAATTTTTACATACATCCATTTATAAAAAAATCCATTTAATTGCCTGTTAAATGCTTGGTAAATAATAACGTATCTGTAAAATCTAGATAGATTGCATTAAAGCTGCGACTAAAGTCTTTAAATATCAGGGTTTGAAGTTTAAAATCCTGGTAATAAAATTAAAGGTATGGCGAGAGAGCGGGCGATCGTTGGTGCGGGCTCCGTCAAACAGGCTGTTTTCGGTAAATAACTTCAGTTTTCTTCGACCAATCTTGATTAAACGTTGGATACAGCAACCTTGCATGATGATTTAGCCCAGGATTGTATTTTGGTTGTTTCTCTGTCACCTATACTAAGCATAGAAAATGACACAGCCTTAATAGTTAAAGTTTGGATTGATATTTTGTTTCAGGTAGCTCACATGCAGACCCAAATTCCGATTGCTAAACTATTTAAATATAACAGAAATTAATAATGAAAACGTTAAAACCCTGCTCCCGTGTCGTTTCCATGGTTCGAGTATTTTTATTTCATTACAAACAAATGCTCTCGTTACTCATTCTGAATTTTGTAACAGCCTGATAATTTCTGTAATGTGTTGTAAGGGGAAAATATATTATCAACCACTAGTCAAACCTATACCACGTTAGCTAGCGATCTAGAACAGTTCTATATCAGAGACCAAAGACTCACGCTTGCACAATCATGAATAAACAATAATATAATATTGTGATAAAGCATTTATATTTAGCAACATTAAAAATGTGATCGATATTTTTTCAATAGCTTTATAAGTGTATCATCAACGGGTTTGATATCAAAATCAATAACAAAGGGCGGTCGATAATAATTCTATATAATGCTTTGATTAAAGTTTTCGATTATGTCATGTAGTGTTTCAAAACATTTAATGTTTTCAAAGTTTTATCTTTTGAGAATATAGAATATAGAGAAGAAACCATGATCCCTGGTAGAACAAGCCTGATGCTGAATTTGATTATTAGTTAGATCTGCTTTAATTTAATGCAGTAACCTTAATTGGTTCTTACATGACTCCAATCTATTTTTTTATATACGGAAGATTTGATGATATTTTTGTCATGGGGCGTGGTCACAAAACAAGTATTTTTACGGCGTGTTCTGTGTATAAATATTAGAAGTGTACAATTTCTTTAGTATCTTAGTTGTTATACCCAAATATAAAATATCGCTGTCATAGTATTTATAAAGCATAAGGTATTATATCAACACACACGTGAACGTATCTGCATATTTCCCAATCATTCATTGATATTATTTTTCAATGAAGTCTAATGCGCACTTACGCGAAATAACATGCAAAACAAACAGTTGCCTTACAAGAAGTAAGATACAAATGACATGAACAACTAAAAACTGTCTCTAAACTGAAACAAATGCACTGTGAACCATACGCATTCTAAGAACTGGCTCGTCGTTTTGCTGACAGATGTCTTGTTTTCAGACAGTAACAAATTGCTTAGCACATAAAAGAATGGATTGTTTTCTTATTTGTCTAAACTAGTTAACACGCTATTACAAATCACCAACTAGATTATTGTCGTTTTTCTATGTCATGCTTAATGAAGCACTGTTTGTCTTTTGTTTTACAGAATGAACTTCATGAGCGTATAACAATACCAGACACACTGCACTCGTAAACATGGGTAAGTTAAACGTAGTATAACTAGTTTTTGTACATACATGTAATTATCTAATTATCTGAAATATATCATAAGCATGATGCGTTATTTAGTAAGTGAATATACTACATAGCATGTAGTATCTGTTTTAATCGCATACTTTCCTACAATTCTTAACTGTTGTTCTTACCTTGACTTACCAGCTAGTGACCCAAATTACAACTTATTATTGGCTGTATTCAAAATGGAACATTCTGTTTATAATACGTTTTAAAGGTGGTTGATTTAACGTAATAGTTTCAAATTATGCATTTATTTAAAAAAAAACTAAATAGATGTGAACAATCCAATGCACATCATCGTCTCGTCTCTATATTGTCAAATTGTATCAAAGCATCTTCGAGCGGAAGGCCAAGGAAACGGAGGCCGGAATTCTCCGGTATGGAGCAGCCGCCTCTTATCAAACAGCTCAGAGGCATTCTGTCAGAGTACCCAGACGGCGGACAGATTCTTAAAGTAGGGACCTTCACTCAAATAATTTTTCTTTATTTTTGTTCAAAATTACACTTTATAAAATACCACTTAAGATTCGCATGTTACTTCTTTTTACATTTACTCGAACGTCGAATTATGCAATTAAAATTAATTGTTTTCGTCAATTCACATCTATTTAAAAAACAATGCTGGACGGAAACATAAATCGGATAACTAATATATCTAATTGTAATACAATATTATTTTTTAATGCAACCTAAATGATATCTAGGATGAATATAACTTTGTTATTAAATAGCATTACAATGGCGATTTTAGGAATAAATCAATACCAAATTATAGATCTCGCCCAAATATGTTCAAGTTTTTCGAACTACTTAATAGTTCAAATAAAATAGTGTTAAGAAAAATAGCCATTTTCTGTTTAAAATGCGTGAAATTGTTTTATGTTTGTAGGATAAATTGTATATTTTACACAAAGACAATAAGCTTAGAATAATGTTATACGTGTTGCAATTATTAAACTACATTTTTAGCGAAGCTGTTTTCGGTGAAAACCCGAGCTATTGTCATAGCCAGCTCGTCGTCCGCCGTCCGCCGTAGGCGTCGTGCTAAAACCTTAACATTGGCCATAACTTTTTAAATATTGAAGATAGCACCTTGATATTTGGCATGCATGTGTATCTCATGGAGCTGCACATTTTGAGTGGTAAAATTTCACGGTGAACATCATCCTTCAAGGTCTAGGGTCGAAAAAACAAAGTCAGGGGAAGTAATAAGCTATAAATGGACATAGTTATCTGACCTGCCCACGTATATATTTTGGTTAAATAAATCAAAGCGGCGCAGTAGGCGGCATTGTGTTTCTGACAAACACATTGTGGTGAAAGGTCAAGGTCAAGGTCATCCTTTACGGTCTACGGTAAAAAATACAAATTTAAGGGAAGTAATACGCTTTTAAAAGGGAGATAATTATTCAATATTGAACATAGCCACTTTATATATTTGGCATGGATGTGTATCTCACGGAGCTGCACATTTCGAGTGGTCAATCACAGTCACGGTAGTGGCTTTTAATTATTTGCTACTAAAAATAGAGATTTGTTAGAGACAACTATTTTCAAGGGAAGTAATTAATATTATTATAAATCTCATATTATATATTTCCTTACCAAGAATTGAATTTCTTTTCAAAGTTACTGTACAGATTTATTATTTTGATTATTTATAACTCAAAACTCAAACTAATAACTCAAATGGTTGATTTGTCAAAGTTGTTTTAATGATATAATTATAATTTCTTTGATGTTCATTACATACCTGTGGACTTATGTCCATAGATACATGATCAACTCTGGCTATGATCTCTTTTAAACCACAGGCCTTGGTTGTCAGTGATGTCTGACATGGTCATAGTTGACTGTGAGACCCTCCCCCCCATCGGTTGGATTAGACAAAATTCAAGGGAAGTAATAAGCTTTAAAGGGAGATGATTTCTATACCTGCCAAATGATAAATAGCAATTTTATTTCAAAGCGGCGCAATAGGGGGCATTGCGTTTCTGACGAACACATCTCTTGATATAATAATCATTTCTTACCTGTTCTAATTTGTGAATGCTAGTTTCCGTTAAATACCAGTGGACTTATGCCCATACATACGTGAGGATCTCTTTGATAAACCACAGGCCTTGGTTGTCAGTGATGTCTGACTTGGTCATTTTTGACTGTCTACAGACCTCCCCCCGGTTGGATTGGACAAAATCCATGGGGAAGTAATAAAGCTTCAAAGGGAGATGATGTCTATACCTGCCAAATAATTAAAAAAAATTATTTCAAAGTGGCGCAGTAGGGGGCATTGTGTTTCTGACAAACACATCTCTTGTTGGGTCACTAGGTCAAAGGTCAAGGTCACTGTGACCTCTAAAATAAATTCTGACAAGCTTTCGCAGCCGAGCGTGGCACCCGTTATGCGGTGCTCTTGTTACATTATGTGATCACTATGTATTAACCTCATCCATGTGACATTCTCACTACAACATGCTGTATTTCGTTCCTTTTTAAATTGATATTTCTTCGAACTAATGTTTGTTTTGTTTTTAATTTAAACGCATGCTGTTATTGCATATGTATGTTTATGACGATGCGCTGTATATATGCTTAGGTCGAAAAAAAATATATTCTGTTCTGTTCTATTAAAACTTGTTTTATATTTGCTTTCAAAATGATGCCTGGTTAATGTAAACGCATTTATTCAAAATTCGGCACGTTTAAATATAATTACTTGATTCAATATTCGGTTTTTCTTATTATTAGGAATTCAATATTCAATATTCATTCAATATTTTGCTTGGATTATTTTAATGAATTTATTGATTGTGAGGCTGTCCTGATTTTTGAGGAATTTATACAAAATGTCGCTTTTCTGATATAATGGAATTGATTCAAAATGCCATTTTTAGATTTTGAGGTATTGCTTTGAAATATCGCTTTTCTGATTTTAAGGAATTGATTCAAAATGCCGATGATGCGGGTGCGTCGGAGTTGAAGATTATGCTTGAAAGCAGGAGGATTAACAGAAATTTAACGGACGAATCTGCAGAGTTTACGAAATTCTTTCAGGTTTGAAATGGTTTGATATTTACTGTTTCTTATTGTATATTGAGAATACATTCAAGACAGTATTCGTGTTTGCAAACAATTGATAACAGTACTTATATGTACTTGTATAAGGTAAATTTTAGATTGGTATTGCCAGACCGTCCGACAGAAAGATTGTTTGTCCAGGGCATAACTCGTATTCTAGAAGGTTTAAACGTTAAACATTTTGGGAACTTTGATACGCTTCCCACAAAGGCGACGAGTTTTGATTCCGGCTTCTCCATAAAGCAAAAGCTTAAATCAAAATTTAAACGCTTTTAGAAAAAAAAACATATTGCTGGAAATTTCAGCTTAAATTGTGTAAATGGGCATTGGTGTTAGGACACTTTCCGAGACTTCACATACTGCAGGCGCGGAAGGACCTCAGAATAATTTAAATACACACACTTCACGAGAAAACAGATAGCATAAGGGAAAACAGCATTGAACAATAACCATACATTTTTCCTGCTATATTTTTTAAAGGATTTTTTAAATATCTTTGTATATTCTTACATTTAAATTGTGTATAGATAATATCTGTAAAACAAAAGTACAGGTATCAGTTTGAAATTTCATATTTGGGTAGATCTGAAAGAGGGGAACTAAGGAACACAAGAGCAATTACCGTCGCTTCAATATTTTGAAAATAAGTGCCGTTTTGTTAATTATTTTGATCAAGTCGAACGACCAATGCTCTCAAACAAAGCGCCATGACTTAAATGTAACATAACGCATATATTTATTCAACAATGTTCCAAACTTGTTTAAGTAAACATTTGATTATGTCCCCCTTCTAAGAAGAGGGGGTATATTGTTTTGCTGGATGTCAGTCGGTCTGTCTGTCTGTCGGTAGACCAGTTCGTTTCCGATCAAAAACTTGTGAACGGATTTACCAATTGGCTTGCTTATTCCCATGTGCACTGGCCTTTGCCAGTAGATGACTCTAATTGAAATAGGGTCACTAGGCAGTGATTTGTTTGCCCAAAATTCCAGCCTCTTACACGCTGTTTCCCAAAAAGTAAAAACGGCTGTTTGCCAATGGCAAAAAGTAACATCTCCCCCCCCCCCCCCCTCAAAAAAAATATCTGACCATAATGTCCCCCAAAATATGCAAAACTTCTACAATAAACTCAATAATTGGTTTATCGAGTTTATTATACAGCAATTTAATTCCCTGCCACGTTGTAACATATATTTTAGAATGCAGTTTAACATGCACTTATAAACAATGAGTATACTGTAATTTATAATCATATTAATACTGTTCATTTTCCCCAATTTCATGGTATATCGCTCTTTTTTTCCCAATCAAAAAGGCACAAGCTGTAAAATATAAAGCGAACAAATAACTGCTAGGTCAAAGGTCAAGGTCACTGTCACATTAAGAGTGAAGTGTTTCCGATCAATAACTTGTGAACGGGACCGATTGGCTCGATACTTCCAATGTGCATTGGCTTTGGACAGTTGATGGCCCCTATTGTAATTAGGGTCAATAGGTCAAAGGTCAAGGTCACTGTCACACTAAGTGTGAAATCGTTTCTTATCAAAACCTCGTAAACTGATCGCCGATTGGCTTGATACTTACGATGTGCATTGACCTTGGACAGTATATGACCCCTGTTGTAATTTGGGTCACTAGGTCAAAGGTCAATTTCACTTTCACATTAAGAGTGAAAATTATTTCAGATTATTAACTTGTTAATGGAGTGACTGATTGGCTTGATTCTTCCCATTTGCATTGGCGTTGGGCAGTAGATGGCCCCTAATGAAATTGGGGTCACACGGTCAAGGTCACTTTCACACTAAGTATGAAAATAGTTTCCGATCAATATCTCGTCAAGGAATGGACCGTTTGGCTTGATACTTTACATGTGCATTGGCATCGAACATGATATGGCCCCTTTTGAAATTGTGGTCATTTGGGGTGGGGGCATATGTCTCCGACCGCGGAGCTCTTGTTTGAGTAAAATCAGACAATCGTTATTTACATGCACATCACATTTTCATCAAACTATATTGGCGAATATATTGTTATGGTTGTTATGTCACGTGTTAAGTAATTGAATTTAGACTCTCCGTTCAACAACGATCGTTCGTTTTAAATATCAGTTATATAACTGCCTTAACATTTTATCATTAAGTCTAAGTCATAAGTCTGAGATAACATGGAGACAAATTTCTATTGAACAGTCGCATCACGTTGTTTTAAATAATGTCATAGCACTTATACTCTAATGAGACATCACTCTAGTGCAGTTTTATTTCGGAAGTTATTGTGGTACATTTCAAGCTTTTTCTTCTTGTTAAATAATTTAATTAAACAAATGTTGGTACTCATTTCCGTCATTTATATTATACTTTATTCTGTTGATATCACCCTGAACATTATTTTGTATCGCTGGACTCAGCTTTCTCAGTCAGTAGAGCGCTTGTTGTATCGCTGGACTGAGCTTTTCTCAGATTGTAGACTGCTTGTCTTACTCGGTTCAGCTATCTTAGTTGGTAGACTGCTAGTATCACCGGACTCAGCTATCTCAGTTGGTAGAGCGCTTACGTGGCTGCACTCAGCTATCTCAGTTGGTAGAGCGCTTGTATCGCTGGACTCAACTTTCTCAGTTGGTATAGCGCTTGTATCGCCGGACTCAGCTTTCCCAGTTGGAAAAGCGCTTATATAGCTGGACTCAGCTTTCTCAGTTTGTTCAGTGCTTGTTTTGCGTGACTTAGCTATCTCAGTTGGTAGAGAGGTTGTATAGATGGATTTCGCTATCTCAGCGCTTGTATTGCTGGACTCGGCTATCTCAGTCGGTAGATCACTTGTATGGCTGAAGTCAGCTATCTCAGTCGGTAGAGCGCTTGTATCGCTGGACTCAGCTATCTCCGTTGGTTTAGTGCTTGTATGGCTGTACTTAGCTATCTCAGTTGATAGAGCGTTTGTATGGATGGACTTAGCTATCTCAGTCGGTAGAGCGCTTGTATCGCTGGACTCAGCTATCTCAGTTGGTTCAGTGCTTGTATGGCTTGACTTAGCTATCTCAGTTGGCAGAGCGGTTGTATCGCTGGACACAGCCATCTCAATCGGTAGAGCGCTTGTATGGCTGCAATCAGCTATCTCAGTCGGTAGAGTGCATGTATCACCGGACTCAGCTATCTCAGTTGGTAGAGCGCTTGTATCGTTGCACTCAGCTATCTCAGTTGGTTGAGCAGTTGTATCACGGGTCCCGTATTTCGCAGTTGGTAAAGCGCTTGTTTCACTCGACTCGGCTATCTCAGTTGGTAGATTGCTTCTGTGGCTGCATTCAGTTATCTCTGTTGGTATACGTAACTTTGTACTTTATATATATTACATGATATGTATGTAGAAAATCTGCAGTGTATCTTTTCGTTCCGAAGAATTCTGGAAAAGGGACTAGATACATGTGCTAACATTTACATCTGAATAATACCACTAGCACACAACTTTGCAATTCCTGTACATTGCATGATATGTATTTTGGGCCGGAGGCCTCTGTTTCTTTAATAAACTGTTGACTTGACTTGACTTGTGAGAATGGACATAACTATCTTGGTTGATATAGCGTTTGTATCACTGGACTTAACTACCTCGGTTGGTAGAGCGGTTGTATCACTGGATTCAACTATCTCGGTCGGAAGAGCAAATGTTTCGCTGGACTATGCTTTCCCCATTGGTAAAGCGCTTGAATTGCCGCACCCATTTATCTTAGTTAGTAGATCGCTTGTATGGCCGGACTCAGCTATCTGATTTGGTAGAGCGCTTCTTTCAATGGTTTCAGCTTTCTCAGATGGTAGAGCACTCGTTTCACTTGAATCGGCTATCTCATTTAGTAGAGCGATTGTTTCACTTGACTCAGCTATCTCAGTTGGTAGAGCGCTTGTTTCACTTGACTCGACTATCTCAGTTAGTAGAGCGCTTGTATTTCCGGACTCTGCTATCTGAATAGGTAGAGTACTAGTACGGCTGCACTCAGCTATCTTAGTTGATAAAGCGCTTGAATCACTGTGCTTAGCAATCAGATATGTAAGGTTATACAACTGCACCCATAAGTCTATGTTGGTAGAGCGCGTGTTTCACTGCTATCGCAGTTGGTAGAATGCTTGTATGCCTGGGCTAAGCTATCTCTGTTGGTATAGCGATTGTATCGCCGGACTCAGCTTTCTAAGTTTATAGAGCAGTTGTATCGCCGGATTCAGCTGTCTCAGTTGGTAAAGCGCATGTATCGCCGGACTCAGCTATCTCAGTTGGTACAGCGCATGTATCGCCGGACTCAGCTATCTAAGTTGGTAGAGCGCATGTATCGCCAAACTCAGCTATCTCAGTTGGTAGAGCGCTTGTATCACTGGACTCAACCCTTTCAGTCGATAGAGCGCTTGTATCGCTGGACTCAGCTAGCTCAGTTGGTTTAGAGCATGTTTCGCCGGACTCAGCTATCTCAGTTGGTAGAGCGCTTGTATTGTTGCACTCAGCTATTTCAGTTGGTACAGCGTTAGACCGCTTATATCACCGGACTAAGCTGTCTAAGTTGTTGGAGCGCGTGTATCACTGAACTCAGCATGCACAGTTGGTAGAGCGCTTTTATCACCGGACTCAGCTATCTCAGTTGGTAGAGCGCTTGTATCGCTAGTTTCAGCTTTCTCAGTTGGTAAAGTGCTTGTATCACTCGACTTAGCTTTCTCAATTGGTAGACTGCTTGTATCACTGGATTCAACTATCTCTGTTTGTGGAGCGCTTGTATCGCCGGATTCATCTATCTCCGTTGGTAGAGCACTTGAATCATCGGACTCGGCTTTCTCAGATGGTAGAGCGCTTGTATCATTTTACTCAGCTGTCTCAGTTGGTAGAGCGCTTGTATCACTGGACTCAGCTTGATCAGTCGGTAGAGGGCTTATATCATCGAACTCTTAGTTTATTGAAAGCTTGTACCGCTGGACTCGTAAGTAAAGTAGGTCCTTGCGCGCATTTAGGCTGCATTTTGAAGCGAAGAATGTCCCAGCACAACTTTCTAATTAACGTATCTTTACTCAATGGACACATTTTAGTTTTAACTGAAACTCATTCAATATTTACGTGCTATTGAGCTTTAGTTGGGGAGAGAGAGAAGTCGCAGCTATCTCAGCTGGTAGAGCGCTTGTATGGCTGCACTCAAATATCTTTATTGGTAGAGCGCTTGTATGGCTGGACTCAGCTATCTAAGTCGGTAGAGCGCTTCTATGGTTGGGCTCAGCTCATTTGGTAAAGCGGTTGTATGGCTGGACTCAGCTATCTCAGTTGGTAGAGCGCTTGTATCACTGCACTAAATTGGTTGAGTTCTTGTATCGCTGGACTCAACTATATCAGTTGGTAGAATGTTTGTATCACTGGGCTCAGCTATCTCGGTTGGTAGTGCGTTTGTATCGCTGCACTCAGCTATCTCAGTTGGTAGAGCGCTTGAATCGCTGCACTCACCAATCTCAG
Organism: Dreissena polymorpha; assembly: GCF_020536995.1. Lineage (NCBI taxonomy): Eukaryota > Metazoa > Mollusca > Bivalvia > Myida > Dreissenidae > Dreissena > Dreissena polymorpha. The sequence continues at coordinate 84,183,363 of NC_068361.1, read as the reverse complement.
TTGGTAGAGCGCTTGTATCGCTGCATTCAGCTATCTAAATTGGTTGAGTGCTTATATCGCTGGACTTAGCTATATCATTTGGTAGAATGTTTGTATAACTGGGCTAAGCTATTTCGGTTGGTAGTGCGCTTGTGTCATTGGACTCATTTATCTCAGTTAATAGAGTGCTTGTATCGCTTGAATCAGCTGTTCTGTGACGAAACACAACAGTTTAAGGTAGACGCTCTTGATTTTTAGGACGACAATTCGCACGTGGTGGTCTATTTAAAAAGCATCGACATGTAATTTCGGATTGTGTGTTGATCATACATAAGTGGAAAATCTTCAAAAGGAATACAATAAATCGCTCCGACCGGTCATACGTAAATCGTTGGTCAGTATGATTAGCATTCGATATAAACGTTTCCAAATAATAGTGTGGTTTAAAACAAATTTAGATGAATGGATGGAAGAACGGAAAATGGAATTGCATATATTGTTGTAATTGTATTGTTAAAAGTATTGGATCAAAGTTGTCATTGAGATAAGCGTGTCGTTTACTAAAGTATGTGCTTTGTTGACTTGTGTTAAATCTCAAAGAGTGTAATTCTAATCTACAGTACGGTTTTAGTTTCAATCGAAAGTTTAATTATTTCAATTGTGTGCTCCTTTATATCTCAATGTTCTATTCCTTCGTAGATTTGTGGCTTGATTTTATTGTTCAACGTTGGCTTCGACTCGATTTGGACGCCATTTTGTTAAGTATAAGCCGCGCTATCCGATTCTGTTCAGATAGGAAAAATCGGCCCGGCAAGGCGGGTCGATATTATTATATTCGCCCGCCGGATACGAATAAATCGCGACATCATTGTGTTACTATAGATAGTAAAAATATGTACCTATCTGATTGTATCGCAGGACTGTGCAAGCTCAAACGGTTGAGCTCTTGTATCGCTGGGCTTAGCTAGCTCAGTCGATAGAGTGCTTGTATCGCTGGGCTGTGCTAGCTCAGTCTGTAGAGCGCTTGACCGACAATCATGTTCGTTACCTTTTCATCACGGCCTATGCAAATTTCTTGTGTTGGTATTGGTCATACATTTTTTTATTGATCACTACCTCTGATTTAATTCGAATGAAATATACTGACATAAAATTGGCGCTTACTATCGGTATGGCGCTCATCTGGACTACGCTTGTCATGGAAATGTGAGTAGGTTAACGCCGTGACTTGATATTTAAAACGGCATTAACTAACACGGGAAATTCTCTCTACGATAGCTTCGTCTCGCTACTTAACTGAATTAAAAAGTCTTGGTATGATCATAAATATCTTCTTCGCCATAGACCGTTTAAGCGAAGATGCCCCATGATAAATAAACTTCACCGTATATATACATAATAATTGTACGTCGGGGAAAGATGTTTAAATGTTTTAATGTAGTGTTTTTCAGCTTACGGGTAAATGCACAACGTAAATTGCGTTAAGAAGGGCACAACTGTATATTCATGTATGATTTTCATTGTAGGCACCAGCCCTTTGTATTTACAATGACGCCGAGTTCACAGAAGAAGACTGGAGAGGAATTCGGATGATATACAGCAGCGTCAAGGAAGAAGACAGTCTCAAAGTTGGACGATTTGGACTGGGATTCAAATCTGTTTTCCATATGACAGGTACTGCTAAAGCGTATCTATAAAACAGTTATTATACTGCTTATATTACATATTTTATAGATACAGTTTTTAAACACGAGTCAATAGTTTAAAAATAAAAGTTAATATTTCGATTTAACATGACTGTCTTTTAATTATTAAGTATTACTTATCAGAACTGATGTGACAATTAGCATATATATTTATATATAAAAGGATATTTTGTTTCAATGGCTCTTAAATGACCTGAGCAAGTAAACAACAATCGCTTCTTGATAAAATATGTAATCAAATCATTAAATAGCCATCGCCCGTTTCGTTGTTTTTAACTCTGTACATTCCCTAATTAAACAAGTTCAGACCTTTTTACTTTATATGCATCCGTCTTTCTAACAAAGGTTGTCTATACGTACTTTACTTTACAGACTATCCGTGTGTTGTAAGTGGCAATACAATGCTTCTTATCGATCCCCTGGGACCTGCAAATAAGGTTAATGCAATATTTAATATTGCTGAACTTAATGACACTGACGGCATCGACACGAGCGATGTTTTGCGTGCACTTGAGGGAAAATATGAATTTAATAAATCCGTTGTTGAAAAGGGGGGATACTTTCGCGGAACAATGTTTTGGTTTCCTCTTAGGGAAAAAGCTTCGCCCATTTCAGATGATGTTTATGATGTCGGTAAAGTCGAAAAGTTGTTTGGTAGTCTTAGTTCTGAATCATCAAGCATTCTTATCTTCCTTAAATCACTCGTGCGTTTACACCTGTTAAAAATGTCACAGTCAGGAAAAGAAGAATACGTTTTACGAGTACAAATTCAAGATGAGAAAGAAATTCAGACAAGAAGACAGTCGTTTTTCTCTTGTATAAAGAGTGCATCGTCTAAGCAAGATGTGGCAAGCATTTTCAAAATGACGATTAAGGAAGAATCAACTACTAGGCCTGTGCAGTTAACACAGTGGCTTGTTGTAAACTATTACATAGTGCATAATGCGTCAAATGATTTCAAGAGGCTTATTCAGAGCCCGAAGTTAGGTTTAAGTCCATGTGTAGGGGTCGCTGCGAAGATTGAGCCATTCACTGCGGTTGAAGGACACATATTTTGCTTTTTACCTCTTCCAAAAGAAGGAACGAAACTTACAGGCTTACCATTTCATGTCAATGGTTTCTTTGCACTTAACCAGAACAGACATCATTTGAAGTGGGCAACCGACGATCAGGATCACCAATACGTGAGTGAGGAGATTCTTTGGAATGAGAAACTTTTGACTGAGGCACTGCCTTTAGCATTCCAGAAGGCCCTCGATACATCCATGAGCAATGCGGTGACGTATGGAAACAAGGCGTCTTTGGTCGAAGGAGTTTATTTGTGGATTCCCAATTTGGAAACAGTTCTTGAAAAATGGAAACTTTTTTTTATGACCGCATTACAGTTGTTTGAGGACAAAAATATTGTGTTTTGTGAACACTTTAATTCTTGGAAACGTGTTTCGGATGCGTTTTTTACCACGTTTTCAAACCTTCCTCACAAATTAGAGTATGTCACGGCAGCGGTGCGAAAGGCAATCGGTTCTTGCGGGCAAAGCCCAGTTGTGGTACCAGAGCACGTTTTTCTTACATTGAATTTGTTGTTTGGACACCAAATTAATGACATATCGCCATTTAATTTGGCTGTTATCTTGAGGAACAATTCGAATTACAAATTCATGACTGATAAAGAAAAACAAGCTCTCGCTGTGTATCTTACAAGTGAAGGAAACAGTCATACATTGGAAGGTCTTGATCTGTTATTGTTGGCGTCGGGAGAATGGGACACCTTCAAACATAATGGTAGTACAAAATACATTTGTTCTGTGAGTGAAGTGGACATGTTTCCGGGCAGTGAAAGAATGTTCATCATTCCGTATGCAAGACTGGATCAATGTACAAAGGAAGCAATGCACCTCATATGCGAAAAAAGTAAGTGCATTATTGTTGATGATGCAAGTGCCGTTAATGGTACAATATGTGTGTACATGTAGCGAGTATAACATCATGTTGTGGATGGGTAAACAGGGTCAGTATCTATCTTTTTTTCCGTATAATACTATTAAGGCTTCAAATTTGGACATTATAATCATAATCAGCGTGTATAATCTCAATCTCATAAATTGCTTAAGTCGTTATCAAATCATTGTGTATTTTTTTGTTTGAATGAAATAATGACTGAAGAAAGTAGCATGGCTTGTAATTTTGAATAAGCTAAATAACGCTTCATAAATGCGATCATCTTGCCAGAAAACGCGTCTACACAGTTAAAGTTTAAGAAGATGTGTTGTAATATGGAGTTTTGACCACAATAAAGTTAATAGTTCATGGTTTAATAAAATCAATATACAACTTACAAGAACACTATGCACCCATCAAAAGAAAAACAAAATGTCATCAAAACGCTTTCAAACGTAATGAACATCAAGCGATCGAGTTTCTTATTCGTAAAATCACCAATGGTTTGAAATCATCTAAGACGTGTTCCTTTTAATACATCTATACAGCTTAAAAAATATATCCGATAAAACGTGTTTGTGATTTTGAAGTATTTGTTACCATATTCCATATTTTATTGTTGCAGCTATTACTGAGTTATTTCGTTGAAAATAAATGTATTTCTATATAATTATATTTTGAAAATCAGTGCCCGAATTATTTACTTTTTTGTCCGTAACGGAATCTTACATAAATGAACTTATCAGTCAACAGTATCATATTGCTCATAAATGAAAATGAAACGATTATATATGAAAAAAAATAAAATATATATATATATATATTGTATATATATAGTTGAGCTATCCTACTCACCCCGGCGTCGGCGTGAGCGTTAGCGTGAGCGTGCAAATGATAAAGTTTGCGTACCACCTCAAATATTTTCTATGTCCCTTGACATATTGCTTTTATACTTTGCATACTTCTTTACCAACATGACCCAAATCTATGAACAAGAGCAGACAATTGAGCATAGCAACTTGATATTTGGCATGCATGTGTATCTCATGGAGCTGCACATTTTGAGTGGTGAATCTACAGTCACGGTAGTGGCTTTTAATTATTTGCTACTAAAAATAGAGATGTGTTAGAGACAATTATTTTCAAGGGAAGTTATTTATATAATATTAAATCTCAGTTTATATATTTCCTTACCAAGAATTTACGTTCTTTTCACAGTTACTTACAGATTTTTTATTTTGATTATTTATAACTCAAATGATTGATTTGTCAAAGTTTTTTTAAATGATATAATTATCATTTCTTTCCTGAACTAATTTGTAAATGGTAGGGTTCATTACATACCTGTGGACTTATGTCCATAGATACATGATGAACTCTGGCTATGATCTCTTTGATAAACCACAGGCCTTGGTTGTCAGTGATGTCTGACTTGGTCATTTTTGACTGTCTACAGATCCCCCTCCCCCGCACCCCGGTTGGATTGGACAAAATCCAAGGAAAGTAGTAAGCTTTAAAGGGAGATGATTTCTATAACTGCCAAATGATAAATATAAATTTTATTTCAAAGCGGCGCAGTAGAGGGCATTGTGTTTCTGACGAACGCATGTCTTGTTTCACTTAGAAAATTGAAAATTTGGTAAAGTTTTGTGTTTAGGTCCACTTTATTCATAAAGTATCAATGCTATTGCTTCCATACTTGCAACACTTACTAACTATAATAAGGAGACTGTGCATGCAAAGTAATGTTACTCTGACTTGCATTTTGACAGAATCTTGCCCCTTTTATACTTAGATAATTGAACATTTGGTTAAGTTTTGTGTTTTGGTTCATTTTACTCCTAAAGTCTCATAGCTATTTCTTTCATACTTGGAACACTCGCTAAATATCATAAGTGGACTGTACAGGAAAAGTTGCATAACTCTTGTTCGCATTTTAACGGAATTATTGCCCTTTTTTGACTTTGAATATTTTGTTAAATTTTGTGTTTAGATCCACTTTACTTCTAAAGTATCAAGGCTATTGCTTTCAAACGTCAAATACTTTCTTATTATTATGAGGATACTGAACCTGGCAAGTTGAATTTGACCTTGACCTTTGAATGACATTGACTCTCAAGGTCAAATTAATAATTTTTGCTTAAATTGCCATAACTTCTTTATTTATGATCAGATTTGATGCACACATTGACAAAACAACACTTACCTGACATACCACAATGGACTCCACCCAAACCAATCACCAGGCCCCACCCCAGAATCCCCCTCCCCCCAAAATTATTTGTTTTCCCTTTTTTCATATTTTTAACCAGGTTTTCCGAAGGAAAAAACTGGTTATTAGATTGGCGAATGCGGGCGGGCTGGCGGGCTGGCTGGCTGGCTGGCGGGCTGGCGGGCTGGCGGAATAAGCTTGTCCGGGCCATAACTATGTCGTTCATTGTCAGATTTTAAAATCATTTGGCACATTTGTTCACCATCATTGGACGGTGTGTCGCGCGAAATAATTACGTCGATATCTCCAAGGTCAAGGTCACACTTTGAGTTCAAAGGTCAAAAATGGCCATAAATGAGCTTGTCCGAGCCATAACTATGTCGTTCATCGTCAGATTTTAAAATCATTTGGCACATTTGTTCACCATCATTGGACGGTGTGTCGCGCGAAATAATTACGTCGATATCTCCAAGGTCAAGGTCACACTTTGAGTTCAAAGGTCAAAAATGGCCATAAATGAGCTTGTCCTGGCCATAACTATGTCATTCATTGTGAGATTTTAAAATCATTTGGCACATTTGTTCACCATCATGGGACGGTGTGTCCCACGAAAGAATCACGTCAATATCTCCAATGTCAAGGTCGCCACGACTAAAAATAGATTTAAAAAAAAAAAAACTTACAAAGGGGGTTAATTTTTTTTTGTCATTTCAAAAGTTCAGTTTGAGTTTTCTCCCTTTATCAGATTTTTTTTTCACAATGAAAACCTGGTTTTGTGACAATTTTGTCCCTTGTTGAAAGATAATCTAATAAATTACCACACACCCACATTATACCTCCCTTTCCACCCCCATCCCACCCAAAAATATTTTTTTAAGCTTATCAGGTGAGCTTTTGTTATCGGTCTTTGTCCGTCGTCTGTGCGTCCGTCCGTCCACATTTGTTTGTAAACATGCTAGAGGCCACATTTCTGGTTCGATCTTCATGAAACTTGGTCAAAAGATTTGTTCCATTGATACCTCGATTGAGTTCGAAACTGGGTCATGCTGGATCAAAAACAAGGTCACTAGGTAAAAAAAAGAAAAAGTTTGTAAACACTGTAGAAGTCATATTTCAGGCCCAATCTTCATTTAACTTTGTCAAAATGTGTGTCTTTATGATATGTTGGTTGAGTTCAAAAGTGCGTTTGGTGCGTTGAAAAAAATGGCCGCCAGTGGGCGGGGCAGTTTTCATTATTTGGCTATAGAGAAACCTTGTAAACACTCTAGAGGCCACATTTCTTGTCCGATCTTCATGAAACTTGGTCATAACATTTGTCCCAATGATACCTCGATCGAGTTCAAAACTGAATAATGCTGGGTCAAAAACTAGGTCACTAGGTCAAAAAAAGAAAAACCTTGTAAACACTGTAGAAGTCACATTTCATACCCAATCTTCATGTAATTTTGTCAAAATGTTTGTCTTAATGATATGTTGGTTGAGTTCAAAAGTGGTTCTGGTCTGTTGAAAAACATGGCCGCCAGTGGGCGGGCCAGTTTTCTTTATTTGGCTAAAGAGAACCCTTGTAAACACTCTAGACGCCACATTTCTTGTCCAATCTTCGAAACTGGGTCATGCTTGGTCAAAAACTAGGTCACTAGGTCAAACAACAACAACATTGTAAACACTGTAGGAGTCACATTTTATGCCCAGTCTTCATATAACTTTGTCTAAATATTTGTCTTAATGATATGTTGGTTGAGTTCAAAAGTTGTTCCGGTCCGTTAACAAACATGGCCGCCAGTGGGCGGGGCAGTTTCCCTAATTGGCTATCAAGAAACCAAGTGAACACTCCAGAAGTCACAATTTTTGCCCAATCATCATGAAACTTATTCAAAACATTGGGTATATTGATATCTCGGACGAGTTCGAAAATGGTCCAGATCGATGAAAAAACATGGCCGCCAGTGGGCGGGGCAGTTTTCCCTAATTGTATATAGTGAAAACATGTGAACACTCTAAAAGTCACATGGTTTGCCCAATTTTCATGAAATTTGGTCAGAACATATGTTTCCTAGATACGAGAGTTGAGTTTGCAAATGGTTCCTGTCCGTTAAAACATGGCTGCCAAGCGGGGGGGGGGATGGCGCCTTTTCCTTATATTTATATGGTAAAAAAAGCTTGAGAATACTCTAGAAGTCAATGTGAACACTCTAGAAGTCACATGTTTTGCCCAATTTTCATGAAATTTAGTCAGAACATGTGTTTCCTAGATACGAGAGTTGAGTTTTCTGAATGGTTCCGGTCCGTTGAAAAACATGGCTGCCAGGGGGGGGGGTGGCGCCTTTTCCTTATATATATATATATATATGTACAGTAAATAAAGCTTGAGAACACTAAAGAAGTCACATTTTTTACCCTATCATCCTGAAACTTGGTGAAAACATTTGTTTTATTTATATCTTAGATGAGTTAAAACAAATTGTCCCGATTAGTCTAAAAACAAGGCCGCCAGGGGGGGGGGCAGTTTTCCTTAGATGACTAAAGTGAACCCTTGTGAACATTCTAAAAGTACATTTTTTGCCTAATCATCGTGAAATTTAGTCAAGTCATTGGTTTTATTGATATCTCGGACAGGTTGGAAAATGACTCAGACCGGTGAAAAAAAAACACACTTATTAGCTTACCTGATTGCTCAGGTGAGGTTTTAGGATCGGTCTTTGTCCGTCGACCGTTTGTCCGTCCACGTTTGGTTTGTAAACACTCTAGCATTCACATTTCTCAATCACTCTTTATCAAAGTTCCTGAGAAGCTATATGGCCACAAGATCTCAGTCTAGTTTGATAATGAGCAAAATCGCATAATAAATGCCAGAATTTGTGCCCTTAGATTGTCAAAATTGTCATAATATTATACAAAATCCTTGTTAACACTCTAGAGGTCACAATTTTGTTTCAAATTTTATGAATCTTGTTCATAATATTTATTTTTGTAAGCAAAGTTTGATGTTTGGTCATGAGATGTCAAAATATAAGTCACCAGGTCAAATCTTACAAAAACCTCGTAAACACTCGATACGCCATAGTTTTGGTTCAATAATGATAACTTGACCAGGATGTTTGTCTGGACAATATCTAGGTCAAGTTTGATGTTTTGGTAGTGTGGGGACAAAATCTAGGCGATGGGGTCTAATCTTACACAAACCTTGTAAACACACTAGAGGCCATAGTTTTGGTCCAATAATGATGATACTTGATCAGGATGTTTTTCTTGATGATATCTAGGCAAAGTTTGACATTGATTCATCGGGGTCAAAATCTTGATCACAAGGTCCAAATCTTACAAAAACCTTGTAAACACATGTAGAAAATGCATTACTTGCAAATGTTTGCAAAAAACCCATGCAAATGGCCAGTACTCAATCAGAATTAATGATATGTTCACACTGCACAAGTAAACAGAAGAGAACTAATGTTCTAGAGTACGGAATTTTTAAGTAAGCACTTAACAAGGCGTTGTCAAAAAGGTAAGCGAACTAGGGCCATCTGGGTCCTCTTGTTTTTAAACATGCAAAAAAAAACACAAAAATTTATTTATTTCATTATTGATGGACCGTCCAACCATCCCACCCAAGGTATTGCTATCAAACTTAAAATAAAATATTTTTAGTTTGTTTTATGTCTTGACAAATATTCAATAGATTGTGGAAAATATACCTGAACTCAGAATCGTCTATAAAGTACAACTTCTTTAAAACATAAGCCATCAATATGTTTCAAGTATGGTCCTCTTCCACTTAGAATACGACTATATTACATTGACCTTATTGAATATGAACAATTTACCCATGATGGCTTACGTTATACTGTCAAGAATAGTCGAGCGCGCTGTCTTCTAACAGCTCTTGTTTTAATGGTCTCCAATAATTAAAACGTCTTTAGAACTAGATAATCCAATATGAATCCAATGTAAATATGCGTTGACGAAATTTCGGACAACTGACCAAACAAGCCAACTGGATTATCCACATCACACCAACTGGCCAGTAACAAACGGTCAACTGGGTAAACATTCAAACTGGCTTTCCACATCAGGCCATTAAAAACAATACAAATACAAACAAAAAGGGCTTAAAAGTACAAAAACCTCATGTTTGCTATTTGCCATTATAACAGCAATCAATTAATCTTTTCAGATGTACATTTCACTACAAATGATGCATGGCATTATAACTATTACTAACCAAAATGACTTTCACAAATGTACATTTAATGAATTCGATTATCTAACCACAGTGAAAACATTTTTCTACCACATTATATTCACAGTATTCTTATTTGCAAATTGATGAATCGTTATTAACACTTACAGAGGAACCACCAACCCCGCAAAAGTGAAGACCATATTTGTAAGACCATTACCCAGAACAAATACTCGCTTATTGTTTATGGTAGAATTACTAACGTTCTTATATACAATTTAAAGAAATAATTTTAATTACAGAAATAAGCATGTCTAAACATATTCAGTTAATGAGATACAATATCTGCAAAACACGGATGCCTTTCCGTTGAATCGGACACGACTTTTTAGCTGTTCTTCATATGAATGGATAGTTTCATTTTCTTGACTTATCCTTTTTGATTTTTCAACTTTACATTCACAATGCGTATCTACAAAACACAATATCTTAGTGTTTTCCAGCAAAAGCGCACTTGTACTAAAGAAAATCAGCATATGATAAGAAAACATTTTTGTTTCTTAAGCCCCAAAAGAACAATCGCTTTCAGAAACAAAGAGCAATAACAATGTTTTAATACTTCAGGCATTATATATTCTTTCACTACTATTTAATATTTTCAAATGAACCCAGACAAAACTAATTTAAACCATCGATCCATTAAATGGATAAGTTGCCGTGGACATATTATATTTCAAGTTGATTTAATAGAATATTGAACTAAGTTTTGATTTACAACTAAAAAGAAACATTAATACACTCGGTCAAATATAGAGCTTAAGTTAATAGATCAGCTCTTTAAACTTGTCACATTATGAACTTTACATGACAAACACAACTTGTAAAAAACTCAACATGTATCGATGCACTGTTGCTTTTCCTTTGAATCTACCTGCATAGATTTTAGCTCTCTTACCGCAGACATTTGTATATTATATTGAAGATATGGCCCTCAATTGTATATATCAAAAGAACGGAAAAGATACTAAATAAATTATGGCCCTCAGTTGTATGTATCAAAAGAACGGAAACGATACTAAAGTTATGTAGGACCTGTCGTAAAATGTTTAAATAAATATGTACATGTGTGGCAGGCGAATATGGAATTCAATGAAACTTTATGGGAAGCATATTATCAGCGGGTTCTGGTCGGATGATTTTTCACAGAGTTATGGCCCTTTGAAATTTTCCATTAACTGTACATATAGTGCAATTCTTGTCCGTGCTATTTCTCAGCAACTAATGACTAGAATGCAATGAAACTTTATGGGAAGCTTCACTACCAAGAGGAGATGTGCATATTATTAGCCGGTTCTCGTCGGTTGATATTTTACAGAGTTATGGCCCTTTGAAATTTTCCATTGTACATATAGTGCAATTCTTGTCCGAGCTATTTTTCAGCAACTTATTACGGGAATCCAATGAAACTTTATGGGAAGCTTCACTACTAAGAGGAGATGTGAATATTATCAGCCAGTTATGGTCGGATGATTTTTCACAGAGTTATGGCCCTTTGCAATTTTCTATAAACTGTACATATAGTGCAATTCTTGTCGGGGCTATTTCTCCCCAACTACTGACTGGAATTCAATGAATCTTTATGGGAAGCTTAACTACCTTGAGGAGATGCGCATGTTATTTGTGGGTTCTGGTTAGATGATTTATTTAGAGAGTTATGGCCCTTTGAAATTTTTATGTTGCTAAACCATCCATCGTATTATTTTGTCCAAAGTTATGCCCCTCAAGACGTTTCCTTTTATCTGAATATATAGTGCAATATTGTGACAAAAATCCTTTGGGGAGCATCACCCGTCTCCGACGGTTTCTTGTTTCAGAGGGTACAGGAAGTCTAAAAAACGTGCAGAAAAAACACTGAATGCTAATAAATAAGACAATCCATGCGTACAATTTATGCTCATGTAATTCACGGGTGTTGAGTAAATTTTGTGGAGCTACATTACTATTATCACAATGAAAGTTTAGTTTTTTATTAACGAAACTGCTAAATTTAAGCAAAAACCAAATTTTGATTTTGTTATGCAATCATATAAATTCTACACTTCCATATCGAACATAAGGTCAATATAGCCATTTTATACTGGCCCAAAGAAATTACCCCCAAAAAGCGAAGGCTAACCATGCACAAGCAATGCACTCGTTTATTTATAATTCGTAAATAATAACATCGTCCATTAGTTACAGAGATGTTCCGAACACATTAAAAATTAAAGATTCATGCCTTTACCCATTTACATCTGATTTTAAAGGCCTTATCGCTGATAAGGTCGCCCCATCTTATTTATACTTGCACTAAGAAATTATCACAACCAAGAAAATCACTGGTACCAGCTAAACTTTTCGGGGGCGCGGTTATATAATTAGTAGAAGCAAAATTCGTGTGCATGTTATGAACATGACTTTACGTTATACGCATGCGATACATAGTTTCTATAACTGCTTTTAAAGTCATAGCTATACATATGGGCAAAATCGTAAGAAAACGTGTTTTGATTGAGAATACAACTGAAAATCCGGTTGAAATCGGTTGAAAACAAACAATATAGCGATTTTTTTTTTGGTTCGAGTACGGTAAAGTACGAAAACAACCAAATTAATATTCATGATTCGACACGTAAATTCAAACCTAAACGAACAAAATTGCGGATACGGGCGAAAATAGCGGAGAGAAGGCGGGAACAAATGCAAATACATATGTTGCAGACGGAAACTGAGTTGCAAGGCTACGTTTTTGCTAAATCTATGTATTTATCTTCCATATGCTAATAATGTTTAGCGAAAGCTATATATAGGTATAATTTGCATTACTCGCGACGCTGCAATGAATTTCGCCTATTGTATGTGTTTATGATCATTTTAATATTATTGTATCGATTCAAAACCGATTTTGACCAGGTTTTCGATGTCAACCTTGATAAAAATATATGTCAATGAATTTATGTAAAGTTTATTTCTCGCTATACGATTTATATGCAAAACAACGATCTATTCCGCGAACTGAGATGTTAAGTACAATCCTCATTGACGATTGTTCTAGGGGTTAGTTCGAATCCTATTGAAGACGTGCTACGGACACAAAATATTTGTTAGCATTCTAGGCATTTTGTGTAAATGATTTCACCGATATGTCATTGCAACTTGATAAAAATTTATTCGAAAATATGACACATCTTTTGTTAAATAAGGCGTATATATTAAGTGAAAATAATGTCAATATTATTCTTTAAAATTAAACAAAAGTATTAATGGACTTAAATGATTCGTAGGTTTATGTCATGAATCTCGAGTAAATAATCACATTTATTCTGGGCGTTATTTCAAAACAATTAACAACACCTATTAATGATCAAAATGAACGTAAGAAATTGTATTTAAAAATATTATTATACAATTAGTTAATTTTGAGCATGTACGTGAATTTAATTCTTGTTGCAACAATGTTACCGCATTTATGATTTACCTTGTGTGTTTTTTTTATATATTCAGAACACTACCCAATTCGGGATTTAGATGACGACATTTTGAAACAATTGCTGCTACGAACGCTCCAGTCACATTTGGGACCATCATTGATTATGACTGAGAGGTCAAATCTGACCATAAAATGGCTTGCACTTGTTTGGATGTCTATATCTAACCGTGGAATCCGTAAGTTTTTAGATGTTCCAATATTTCCAGTTCTGGAAGCCGGGTCCTTTGATTCGAAATATAAAATAAAACTTGTCCCTCTGCACAAGTCTGATTTACTTCTGAAGACTGAACAAACTGGCAACAAATGCTTGGATAATGACGTTGAACGAAGCTTATGCTTGCTTGGAATTACAGTTATAACTCAGTTGCCAAGTTGGTTATCGTGTGATATGATAAAGGAGTTCGTTTTGCGTCCAACGATAGAAGATGTAAAACAGCTATTGCAAAGGAAAGCAAGATCCATTGACCAGCAAACGATAGACTCGTTTAACAAAAATGCGACGATGTCAAACAGATCTCAATTTCTTGACGTCTTGTCACAGTTTGGCTCATTTGACGGCGATTTGGTTTATTTATTGCGAAAACTTTTGTTGTTTAGATCTATCAAACAATTAGAAATATGTATTTTCGTTGATTCCCACACACATTTTGTACACGAATCTGAAAAAGACAAGTTCCCTAAGAATATTGAATTTCCTGATAATTGTATCATAGTTAGAGAAAAGGAAGAGGTCATAGTCAAACAACTAGATTGTAAGAAACTGACTTTGCACGAATTTATGCGCGTGAAACTAGCAGTCCGCGAGTTTGACATGTCAAAAAAGGAAAATAAATATGTTATAGTATTCTTTCTTACCAATATTCAACGATTTTCTTCCCTGATTAAACCTGTCTCCGAAATGCGATTCATGAAAGACACTGCTGGGCAACTAGTTAAACCGTCAGAAATATTTGATCCATTTGACGAATTTCTATGTCGTTTGTTTACCGGAGAACATGTTTTTCCGGTAGTTACAGACGAAATGCGAGCACACAGAGCTGCATTCATCAAACTTGGAATGAAAGGAGTTGACAACATACTGCCTGAAAATATCTACAACGTAGCAAAAACCATTGACTCAATGTCCAAAATCGACTATAATATGTATGATAAAGCGAAAGCTCTTCAAGAATACATCGAAAACAATCCAGGTGTACTCCGGAAAACACTATGGTCAAGTAAAACTCTAGGGAATGAAATAAAATATCTGTCATGCTTTGTATACTGCTCTCCAGAAGAGTGTGAATGGCACAATCGTTTTCCGCAGCTTCTCAAGTGGTTTTCTACTGAGAGTCGTGTATGTTGTCCGGGAGATATGAAAGGAATAACATTTTGGCAACTGGTGTGTTCCTCAGTGCCGCTGATAAAAACGCGTTCTACCGAAGTGTCGTCCTTCTATGATTGGAATACATCACCTTCTCCTAAAAAAATTCTTCTCCAATTGAAAAGCATTCAGCAATTTTCCATATCAACAGACATGACGCTAGAATTGTTGACAGTTATCAAAACAATCTATCAAGCTTTGTCTAAGCAATCAACTCCGATAGTAAAGGAAGCAATAGTTTCGAATGCACTTGTTTGGACATCTGACAACAATTTTCATGCCCCTTCTAAAGTTATCATGCAAAAGAATGACGATGATATACAATTAAAACCATACATGTATTTCCTTTCACAAGAACTTGGATTAAACGTTTGCAAAGAATTGCAAACGTTTTTCACCTGGTTAGGATGTCACTCACGACAGGATGAAAACGTTCTTGTGCGCGTATTGCAAGATCTAAAGAAAAAATATGAGCACAGCAAGGTCAGCCAAGCTGAAATTAAGACAGATTTGAAATGTGCGCAGATGATTTTAGAAAGGTTAGCAGAAGCCAACATTGACTTTTCTTGGGCATCGAATAACATATTAATGGTTGTACAATCAACCTCAGACCAAACGATTAAATTTGCAAGATTGTCAGAGTGTGTGTATGATGACGACCCAACAGGGTTTAACGATGTTGTCGATGGTGAAAATATTTGCTATGTGCATGACCAAATTCCATTACGTACGGCAGAAAAGCTTGGCGTGAAGTCTGTCACTCGACATTCCCTGGCAGAGGCACAGGATTTTGATCATTGGGGCCAACATGAAAGTTTTACTACACGTTTGCGATCACTTCTTCGTGATGGATATACAGACGGTCTGTCCGTGCCTAAAGAATTGTTGCAAAATGCTGATGATGCGGGTGCTACAGAAATTTGTTTCGTGTATGATGAGCGTAAACATTCAGATTCCCGGGAGAGATTACTTAGCAAAAGTCTATCCGACTTTCAAGGTAGTGCATTGTGGTGTTATAACAATAAAGTCTTTTCCGAAAAAGACCTCCGGAATATCATAAAGTTTAACAATTCTGCTAAATCCGAAGATGTAACAACAATTGGTAAATTTGGGCTTGGTTTCAATGCTGTCTACAACATAACTGACATTCCAAGCTTTATATCTGGTGCGGACATGGTGATTTTCGATCCGCACGAAAAATACCTGGATGATAATAGTACTTTGAAACGGTCTAATGGGAAAAGAATACCTTTATCAAAACGAACTTTGGTTAAGCGACACACCGATCAATTCAAGCCGTTTCAGGGTATGTTCGGTTGCAATGTGTTAGATGATCCTTTTGAACCTTATCAAGGAACATTGTTTCGATTTCCACTACGAACAGCTCTACAAGCTGACCAGAGTGAAATTTGTAAAACAGTATATTCGCACAGTGAAGTTCAATCTTTATTAGAGATGTTAATGAAATCGGCGGAAAAATTGTTACTATTTTGTCAAAACGTATTGTCAATAAAACTTTTTCACATATCGGCTAATGCTACGTCATCAAATGAAATGAAGACTATTTATATGGTACAGAAGGACTCCTTTATGCATACTGGTAAAAGCTGCACTAGACTTGAGACTGGTATTCTGAAAAAGGTTGCGTCAGTCCATGAAAATCAATGTGATTTCGGCATGGAAGAGCATCATACTGTAAACATTAGACAAACCTTTTATGAACACGCTTCGTTATTTCCTAATATAATTTACTCTGGAGCCGATCTAAACGTTACATGGCTTGTAACATGGGTATCAAAAAATGGACCAAAACAGTTACAAACCGTAGACACAGTTCCTCTTGTTGCTGTTGCAACACCGTGTAAAACGGAAGATGATTGGACATGTCAGCCATTGGAAACACTGACTAAGGGAAACTATGATACAGGCCATATGTTTTGTTTCCTTCCGTTGCCAATTAAAACTGGATTGTCGTTTCATATCAATGGTTGTTTTAGAGTTTCGGATGATAGGCAGAGACTTACCCTGCTGAATGAAGATGACAAAACGAGTGGATCGAAGTGCATTTCTCATGCTTGGAATATATTTCTTCTTCAGGATCCTTTAGTATCAGCACTCCTGAGTCATATTCAGATAACGAATAGTTTTTGTCAAAGGAACGAAGATGCATACCGTGTATGGCCTCATAATTTCAATCCGGATGTGTTGCCCTTTGTTGCAAGCTTGTACAGAGCTGTTGTAGATCAGAATACACCAGTTTTCCGAGACCAAAGAAACAGCATGCCATTCAATAAAATTCTGATTCTGGAAAAGATCACTTTTAACTCGCATTTTGGTGCATTTTTTGACTTTTTGTTGAATGTACCGTTTGTAAAAGATAGGACCGTTGTTGATGTTCCTGACTTTGTCTGTAATAACCTGCGTTTATTTAACAAAGACAAAACGTCCATTGTCGAGCGTGCATTTATTTCGAAGACCGACGCACTAGTCCACTTCCTCCATCACATCAGTGATCCGTATTGGGCGAATAAAGAAAGTGTTCGCAACAACATGCTCGCCTGGACAATAGTGGAAGCCGATGAAAAGGTTAAACAGTGTTTTAAAACTATCGCTTGCATAACAACCCAACCATTTGGTAGATTACGATCCGTTTTAGACCTCGTCCATCCGGAATCGCAACTTGCAAAGATGTTCTTTGAAACCGATGAACGGTTTATCACTAAATGTGAAAAATTAAATGAGCCAAAGATATATACTAAGCTTGTAGAATTCGGAATGAATTGTGAAAGTTTACCAACTGATCTCATTTTTGACAGGTGCGCAAGTTTGGAAGATTTAGCAAAGAAATGTGTGGAGTGTGCAAGAATTCGTATAGGATATTTACTGAAATATTTGGCGGAATCTAACATTCCTAAAGAAACGTTTGACCAGCTCCGATGTTGTAGAATTCTACCCGTTTTACAAAAACCTTGTGAATGGAGTTTCACTTGGGAAGCCGACACGAATGAAAACCATTTAGTTTGTGAGATTGTTGTGAACTGTTCAAAACACATAAGCAAAAAGAATCCAATACTTGTGCTCGGTAAACCTGGTGATTTGTTTAGACAGGACTGCTACTCTACTGTTGGATCTGTTCAGAGCATAGTAGATGAAAAGGATTGGATAAGTTCCACTCTACTTAAGAATCTCGGTGTTAAGAATAGTCATCATCTGACTATTGCAGTGGTAATGGAACAATTGCAAACAGTTGGAAATGAGTTTGAAGATGGAAAATACACAGGAGAAACTCATAAAATAGTCGACAACATATACAAAGCATTAGATGATCTGACCAATAATATGCCAAAGGATGCGTTCCAAAATATGATTGCTTCTGACTTTAGTTCTACGCTTTCGAAACCCATTATTGAAGTCGATAAAACGTTGGTTTCCACAGACAAAGTTGCAAAGTGTTCGCGTCGATCATGTCCGCCTTACCTTTATGGGCTTCCAGATTTGGTAGCTGTCTCACGCTGGAGAATTTTTGAAAAACTAGGAGTCAAGGAATGCTTCAGTGTTAGCGATATCATACATGTTTTAGAAATAAAAGCACAAGAAAACAAACAAAACGTACACCTCAATATCAAAGAAATTGTCAATATTTTAGAAAATTTAGTCCAGTGCATGAATCGAGAGAAGAAAACATATGACGATATAAAACAATACGAAGAATGCATTATTGCGCCAGACAGAGAGGGTCGTTTTCTTCCAACAAGCCAACTTGCACTGGAAGATATTGAAATGCCAACGAAAACAAGACTTTCTCTGTTGCATGATGACATTTCTCCTAGTCTTGGTAAGGCTATTGGAGTTAGATCAAAACGACTGCAACTTATAAGGCAATACACGCGAGTAATCCCGTTTGGGCAACGTGAAAAGCTAACAACACGCTTGAATAATTTACTAAAGGAGTATCCGCCTGATGAAACTATAATGAAGGAACTAATACAGAATGCTGATGACGCATGTGCACGTGAAATTCATTTTATAAAGTACTATGAAAACAAGAGAGTTGGGAAATCGTTGGAACACGGAAACGGTCTTCAACCTGCGTTGTGCGTCTATAATGATAGCTGTTTCTCTGAAAACGATTTTGAAGGGATTCAAAATTTAGGCATAGGAAGTAAAACTAACGATCCTTCAAAGACAGGCCAATTCGGAGTTGGATTTAATGCCGTTTATCACATAACGGACACACCTTCTTTTCTTACAAAGGGACCAGGACTAGGCGAACATGGTCATGTGTGCATGTTTGATCCATTATTCAAACATATTACAGACATTTCAGACGGTCAACCGGGTATTCGATATAATGTTGACGATTTGAAGGACGATTTTCCAGATACCACTATCGGTTTCCCGCCAATGCCTGGTACATGTGGAACGATGTTTCGTCTCCCATTGCGACAAGAGGAATCAGTAATAAGCAATTCGTGCCTTACAACATTGGATGTTGACCGTATTCTTGATAGTTTTATCAATGTTATGCCAGACTGTTTGCATTTCCTGAAACATATCAGGCAGATGAAAATTATGAAGTACGAAAATGGAAAGTATACAGAAGAATATAAAGTAGAGTCTGAATTGTTAGATGGCGAAGATAATAAACGACAGGCTGATTTTTTTAATGCGGTGAACGAAATAATAATTTCCAATTTGTCAAAGAAGGAGAACATTTTAATTGAAAAAGCATTCAATGTACTTTACAAGCTGCGAATACATGATACAAAAAATATTGACACTACATGGTTAGTTGTACATCAGTTTGGAGCAAACATTGATAGTGGGACACGATTAGAATCTATTCAAAACCTTCTTAGAAATGATGACCTCTCCCTTCTCCCACTTGGCGGCGTTTCATTAAAGTTGTGTTCAGGAAACGTAAACGATTTTATTCAAAGCTCTCTCAAACGTATAGAACAGGAAAAGGAGATTGCAAAACAAACGAAAACCTACCATAAACCAAACAACAATCTGACTTGGGATGTGACTGATGGAAAAGTATACTGTTTTCTTCCTCTCCCTGTGTTAACTGGGCTTCCTATAAATATTAACGGTCACTTTTCTCTTGATAGAGCAAGGCGAGGACTCTGGGAGGAAGGTTATCGTATGGAATGGAATAGGTTTCTTCTTTCCACCGTTGTCACTGAAGCTACGATAAGCGCTTTGAATTTTCTGAAAGCATATTGGATTGATAGAAACATGGACCTACTTGTCAACGGGTGGTTACTTCGGAATTGCGTTCAAATATATTTCAATCACTTCCCCAGACACGAATGCACACAACACAGTTATTGGCAGTTTTTTGTGGAAGAATTTTACCGTTGTGTAATCGAAAATCAAATACATCTCTTCCCATGTGTTTCAGAAACGCAAACAAAACAAGGTGAGATACGCGACCAACGTTTTCGTATTGAATGGATATATTTGGCCACCAATCTGAAATGCATTAAAGGAGCTGTAGTAGATACTTTGTGGAAAAAATGTTCTTCCAAAGAACAAGAGTTCTTAATAAAGAACATGTTAGAGGACATGAATGTAAAAGTCTCATCAGTCAATCAAGTTGTTGTTGAAACAATGGAAAAGGCAGGCCAAAAAATCATTCTGAAAACAGATCCATGGACTGTAATGCAAATAGTTAAAGACAGAGTTGGTACTGTTAATTGTTACCTTCAAGAAACTGTAATAGGAAAAATAAACGTTGCAATTAGCATTTTGTGCTATATACTACAGTATGATCGTTTTGACGACGAAATTATTGATCTACCACTGTGCATTACAAATGATAACATTTTACGTAAATACAGCAAAGAAAGAACCGTGTTTTGTTCTAAATATTGTGCCGTATTACCAGGTTCATTCGAGCGGTTTTTACATAACGACCTTGTATCAATAATGTATCGATGTAAACTTTTTGAAGCCTCAGTATTTTTACACTTCACATTTGTCAACTTTGTCGAGTTATTGCCGTTGTCTTACGATCCAGAGATTCTCTGCAGTGGGGAAAACGTAAAATGGAAATTCAGCGATCATAATCCTATAGAACCTAGCACTGTTCGCCTGCTATGGGAATTTATTTTGGATGAGTCCAAACGCCCAACGGCAGAAGAAAAAACACAGAATGTGAATGTGTTCGAAAGGAATTTAGAAGCAATATCAGGGTGGGCATTTTTGCCATCACAGGTTACTATACAAGATCATTGCATATATGAATTGATACCGATCGAGCGAGCGTACACTCTTCTGTCGGGTTCCTATCATGCCGCTATACGGCCTATTGCAGAAAAAGCCAATATTGGAACATTGGATTCGAGCGTTTTCAAGGAAAAGACACAGATTGACAATGAAGTAATTGATAAATTGAAAGCTTTAATAACTTCGCCATGGAACCCAGATCAAGTTCTTTTATGTTTTCACTATCACAAATCAAAACTGTTATCTTGCAATGTAACAAGTGATGAAGCCTTTAAATTTTTGCGTGTTTTCGATCAAAGTACTGATATCCTCACAAGGAAACTTGCAGGACGGGCAAAAATCCTTCTTCGAGAACTTCCTTTGTATGAAACAATGCAACAAGGATCGTTCGTCAGTCTCGATGAAGTTGTAGATGTTGTTGTGTCAAGCAGTGAAATGCCACCAGAAGGCTTAAACGAGTGGGCGTATAGTCAAGGAAAAGTGGTTGTAAAGGAAAACATTCTTTTGAAAGATCTTTACAATTTCCTCGAATTACCTCACAAAAACGACTTAGATTTGTATGTTCGAAATATTTTGCCAAACATGACTCATATGCCAAGACAATTTTGGTTGGCTCATGTCGTATATGTGAAAGATCATATGTTGTTGACTCAAGTGGGAAGATATTTTTCCGAAATGCAAAAGCGATTAATTGAGTTGGTAAAAAATCTTCCATTCATAGACATTGAAGGACGATTTTATTGTGCGCATGAGCTTTATGACAGGTCTCACCCCGTATTTGCTACAATGTTGTCAGAAGAGCAATTTTTACCTGCGCATTTTATGGACGACATTTGGAAAGCTTTTATGGAAATTATCGGGTTAAACATTCGCCCTACAGGCGCCATGATGCTGGATTATGCTAGGCAAATCGCGCGAAATGGTGCAATGGGTGTAAATGAAGATTTAATCGCCGCATCTGATGTGATTGTGTCGTGTTTATTTGGAGATTTTGATGACACGTTTGAAAGGGATGTGTTTAGCAGCATTAAAGGTATTAAGTTTGTTGTTCCATACACAATTTCGTCGGAAATGGAAAACATTTTTCGAGCGTATTGCTCTAAACAATTTTTCATATGTTTTGAGGGATCTTGTAGTGGCACATCTGCAGACATTTGCTGGACAAGCGCTTCTCTCACCAAACGAGATCCAGATGAGAAATTAATGAACTTTTTAGAGATAACTCAAGAACCTAAAGTCGATTCTGTGATAAAACATTGTCAGAATATTTGTAGTGTTTTCGAAGATGATTTTAAGAGGGAACAAACCCAACACCAAAATAAGGTTTTTTACATGGAAAGTATATACAGGTTTCTGGAACGTAATTTGCGCCAAATAAACGCAAGACTTTTGGAAAGCAATCCTGTCATTTTGATACCGGAAGAAGCCATGGCCAAAGCGTCAAATGTATTTGTTTCAGCACCAGAAAGAGTAGAACTTCGACCATATCTATACAAAGTACCTCACCAATTTCAGCGTTATATTGAGTTGTTCAAGATACTTGGTGCATCGCCTGAGCCAACGTGCCTTCAGTATGCCACTGTTTTGCGAATGATAAAAGACCAATTCGTCAACGAAGAGCCTCCTGCTAATATATTGGATGTAGTTTCAAAAGCTATTCAGTATTTCTTCGAAAGTATTCCTACCAAAACTGGAGAGGTACGAAAACACTTGGAAAATATTACGCATCTGTATTTGCCAAACCAAAAACGAATGCTTATGAAGTCGTGTGAATTAACTGTATCGGATAACGACTTGTATAGACAGGAATTAGAAGAAAGGTGCCACTTAAATATTTTTCTAGGTTTTACTGAGTTAAACATTCGGTTTAATCATTTGATAGACCCATTTGAACTTCTCCCCAAAGCACTGAAACCACGTTTACTTACTAATGATGTCGAAGAAGTGATTTCCACAGAAAATATCATAGAAGTATATAGTGCAGAGGCAGAACATGTTCAACGTTTTTTATGTTCATATCATTTTTTTGAAGGACTGTGCAGATTAATAAAGCATGATGAAGTACAGCATGGTGTATATAATCAAAACTTTGATGATGAATTACAATATAATATATTGTTAAATATTGGTATTAAAGAGGTATCGGGTTTGAAAATTGTGTTACGTTACCAAGGTCATATTGTAGAAGGTGTTGAGATTGAAAACGAGTATAACTTACAACAAACGTCAAGGGTTGACTTGGAGTCGGGAAATGCAAGTGTATATTACTGTCTTTATTATCAAACAGAGAATTCTGAAAATACTGGGAATATGAATAGTGCCTTAAGGGCAGGTTTAATGTTTTTTATAGAGATGTGCACACACAAACACTTATCGAGAGAATCGCTTTTGCTGTTACAACAGATTTTAGACTTAAATAGGGAACCCGATAAAATAAGTCGATTTTTAGACAGAAAACATATAAGAAATTTAGATAATATTTCAAGAAGAAATGTTGTTGTATTTCCATTTCCTGGTACCTATGTGGAGGAAAGGTTTTACCGATTTATGGTCCAGCAGATAACACCGTTTCGAGAACACGAGTATAAATATGTTGCTTTAGAAATAGAAAACGATGAAAATGACGACGATGCAAATGCGACCCGTTTCATATATGCACATATCGAGAAATTAATCCAGTCGGACAATTCTTCAACGTTGAATCTTAGATATTTGGTTAATATTGGATATAGCCGTGGAGGAACTATTGTTGTGCCGATATTTCGACTTTTTAAATTCATACCCTTAACTACAGTCACCAGCCAGGAAGTTGTGGAATACGACTCTGAACCTATCTCGTCCATTCCGTTTGATACAAACTGTCAGCGTATTATGGATGAGCTACAAGAAGCCTTTGAAAACTTCAACATTCAGGACAGAAGGCGAATAATCCGGCGCATGCTGTTGAGATGGCACCCAGATAGAAATCCAGACCATGAAGAATATTCAAAGCGTGTCTTTTTTTTCATTCAGAACTGCATTCTTAGACTCGAACGTGGCGAACAACTAAATCTACAACCGGAGCCGCAAATGCCAGACATGCGCGGTTCGCGATACTGGAACGTTTGCGTAGATGCAACAAATACAGGCCACGTTCATACGAGAGGTTACCAAGAAAATCTAGAAGAGTTCAATAGGTTCAATAGAAGAGGGCCTCATAGGTTGTCTGAGTATTCTCCCGTTCCAAGTCCAGGGGAATATAGACGCTGGATAAGACAAGCTAAACTCGACTTTCAAACTGGTCAATCTCACTTGAATTGCGCAGAAAACCACCCTGACACATTTAACTGGATATGTTATAATTGCCATCAGGTAATTCACAATTTATATAATTTTTTTCTTGTTATCAAAAACAAACAACGTTTGAGAAGGGTCTATTGGAGTCCATCAGTCAGTCGGTCGGTCGGTCAGTTGTAAAGTGGTATACATTTGGGGAGGGAAACACTTTCTCATTTCTCTAACAACTCAAAACATGAAGAGTAGATGTTCAACATACTTAATTCCCCATGATCAAAACATTATCGAGTAATTTGCCCTCGATGATAGCAACCAAAGCGGTGCGTGGTAGTAGTCACGTTTACGACAATCCTCTTGCCAATAAATACATGCAAATCACTTTAAATTGTTTGAAACACATTTTTTTTAAGTGATGATGGAAGTTTTTACTGATTGACATACATTTCACCAGTTTTTGTTATCATTAATTCATGTATCGTGTCATAATAATAGTTTTAGTTGTTTTTTTAATCTTTGTTTCTATTGCCCTTCTCAAGAGGGGTTATGTAATGACAACTTGCCCTTGCCCGGTCGTCGATTTTGTATCGTGCGTAACGCCAAATATTTAATGGCAAGATAGATAAGTCTTTAAAAATTGTACATCGCGTTGTGAACGTGTTTGCTTGGGTATTTTGGGCAGGTTATTTTAGTCGCACCCCGATTGAGCCTTTTAATAAAAAGGAAAATTTGGAAAAAATCTTTTAAACGTTCTACTGCACGAGTTATGAAACTTATAAAAATATAAATCATAAAATTTTTGGTTGGATCTGGCTATCTTTGTACAAGGTCTTCCGACATCAGTAAAGATATTGCCATGCCTTTGTAAAAAATGATCTCGAATAATACTTATAATGCACCTTGGTATATTGATTTCGTTGGAGATTTCGCGATAAATAGGAATTACGAGGACTTGTGGACATATGACTTGGTGATATCTTTACAACCCCCAAACACTCTACTGGATTACATTTCATATTAAATAGATTATCAACTTAATAAACGTATCTTAGTATTTACACGATCTCCGTTCATAATAAAGTTTCATTTTATCACAATAATGCTAACATTTACCGTTTTCGGTCTTGTAATATACAGGCGTGTGAGAAGGCTCTGAAAGCTGCATGGTTTAAGAAAGACGCCAACAAATGCCGTTTGCGGGAGCATAGTCTTGTTAGGATCGCAGAAGGACTGGACGGTGAAATTGTTCAAAAGGTAATGCTATTCATTATTGGAATAGAATATTCACTAAATGATGTATATAATAAGAACATTTCCAACTTAAAAACGGACCTTTGTGCTATCTTTTTTATGGAGCATAAAAATTCAACTGACTCAACATTTTAACAAATAATATTTTCAATTAATCGAAAGGTAGTTAATTACAAACCTTAGAAGAAATCATTTGTTCATATCAAGCTAGCATCAGTGCGATTAACTAAATATCGCTTTAGGCAACTGAATTTGAGGACCGTCTCAGTCTTCAAGGACAAGCCAATTTCAGACTTCGTTATCCGGATAGTGTAAACAGCTGTCAAATCCCTTCCGAGGTGTTCAGTAAGGAAAACGCCACGTACGCTGTAACCACTACAAAGACGATCATAGAACTGGTTGAGGAATTAAGCAGATAAGTTCAAAACTGAAATTTTTCGGTATTATTGCAAATGAAAATAACATAACAGCATTTATAATAATGGGAAATCGTTGCAAAGAAATATTTTAAAATAAATTTTAACATTTGCATATAAGTTTTCTTTTTGGATGTAAGCATTATACAGGAAATGTGCCATTATTTAAGTATAGTTCAGGATTGTACTAAAATTGTGCATTTCTTCGGAAGTTGTCGTCGTAGATATGATCCATTGAAATGATGCATTTATACTTGTTCATCTGAAGATTTGCCTAAGGAAACCTAGTAAACGCATGGTCACTGTAAAATCTACTTGTTTGAAAATGCATACGATTCATAATAGAACTTGTCCGTCATCGTACCCGTAACCACAGGCTAAAGTTTGACAAACTGTTATTATGGTTGTGCATATCTCCAAATCATTATGTTATTGTAATTTTAATTTTAGTTCTCTTTATGCCTTTAAGATATGTATTGATAAAAATGTGAAAAAAATGTGCTAGTTCAGTTATTATGTCAAAATGTTTGCATGCAAATTTCCATTTAATCTAATTGTTATGTATTTGCTTGATGTACATGTATAATATTCTTCTATCAGACTGAGTTTTAAAATCATGAGATTTTGATTTTTTTCTACAAATTAGCTAACTCGTAGTGCTATCAAAAACGCACTAAATTAAATATAAATGTCGTTGACATTTCTTGAAATAGTATGTGTGTGTAATAACTAGTTTATGAGACGTAAACAACCACGCGTGTTTATTTGTAAATATAGCATACACTTGTATTATAATTTCTATGTTGTTTTTATTGTTAAAATAATGCTAAATATTGTCAGTTATATATTTTCACTGTTTGCATGCTTGAAATATTTGTTTAAAGAATTTTTCAAATAATTTAAGCTTATAATAAATAGAATAGTAAATAGTAATAACATAGTGTTGTACAGTAGTTCTGGCGATATATGTCAGTTACACAACTGACTGACGGTATTTTGTCGGAATGGAAATATTTTGTTTCAATTACTTGAGTAACGTGATATATGTGTAAATAAATGTATAGTAGTAGTATATATATTCATATTCATTTTCCTGCTGTAAATGTTTGTATACAAATTATACAAAAAAGCGGTTTTATTATTGATTAAACATTCATATGCAGTAGTTTGTTGTAAATATTTTGATGATCTACATGCAGTAAACAAGTGGTTCATACTAGTGATTGAACAGTCATATAAAATAGTTTGTTGTAAATACTTTGAAGATCTATATATGCAGTAAACAAGAGGTTTATATTAGTGATTGAACAGTCATATAAAGTAGTTTGTTGTAAATACTTTGAGGTTCTTAATGCAGTAAACAAGTGGTTCATATTAGTGATTGAACAGTCATATAAAGTAGTTTGTTGTAAATACATTGATGATCTTCCTGCAGTAAACAAGTGGTTTATATTAGTGATTGAACAGTCATATAAAGTAGTTTGTTGTAAATACATTGATGATCTATATGCAGTAAACAAGTGGTTTATACTAGTGATTGAACAGTCATATAAAGTAGTTTGTTGTAAATACTTTGAGGATCAATATATGCAGTAAAAAAGTGGTTTATATTAGTGACTGAACAGTCATGTGAAGTAGTTTGTTGAAAATACTTTGAGGATCTATATATGCAGTAAACAAGTGGTTCATATAAGTGATTGAACAGTCATATAAAGAAGTTTGTTGTAAATACTTTGAGGATCTATATATGCAGTAAACAAGTGGTTTATATAAGTGATTGAACAGTCATATAAAGTAGTTTGTTGTAAATACTTGTATGATCTATATGCAGTAAACAAGTGGTTTATATTAGTGATTGAGCAATCATATAAAGTAGTTTGCTGTATATACTTTGTGGATCTATATGCAGTAAACAAGTGGTTAATATGAGTGATTGAACAATCATATAAAGTAGTTTGTTGTAAAAACTTTGATGCAGTAAACAAGTGGTTTATATTAGTGATTGAACAGTCATATGAAGTAGTTTGTTGTAAATACTTTGATGATCTATATGCAGTAAACAAGTGGTTCATATTAGTGATTGATTAGTCATGTGAAGTAGTTTGTTGTAAATACTTTGATGGTCTATATGCAGTAAACAAGTGGTTCATATTAGTGATTGAACAGTCATATGAAGTAGTTCGTTGTAAATACTTTGATGATCTATATGCAGTAAACAAGTGGTTCATATTAGAAATTGAACAGTCATATAAAGTAGTTTGTTGTTAATACTTTTATGATCTATATGCAGTTAACAAGTGGTTCACATTAGTGATTGAATAGTCATATAAAGTATTTTGTTGTAAATACTTTTATGATCTATATGCAGTAAACAAGTGGTTTATATTAGTGATTGAACAGTCATATAAAGTAGTTTGTTGTAAGTACTTTGATGATCTATATGCAGTAAACAAGTGGTTCATATAAGTGATTGAATAGTCATATAAAGTAGTTTGTTGTAAATACTTTGATGATCTATATGCAGTAAACAAGTGGTTTATATTAGTGATTGAACAGTCATATAAAGTAGTGTGTTGTAAATACTTTGATGATCTATATGCAGTAAACAAGTGGTTTATATTAGTGATTGAATAGTCATATAAAGTAGTTTGTTGTAAATACTTTGAGGATCTATATATGCAGTAAACAAGTGGTTTATATTAGTGATTGAACAGTCGTATAAAGTAGTTTGTTGTAAATACTTTAAGGATCTATATGCAGTAAACAAGTGATTCATATTATGCCTCGGTCACACTGTCACGAATCAGAGCTACGAACGAGCTATGAATACTTTTCGGCAGAGTTCGTAGCTATCCTTACTTGACCGTGGCTCTCCGTACTTGATCCGTGATCAGTCGTAGTAGTTTTTGGATGTCCGTAGCGAATCTTGACAAATTTTGAACATGTTCAAAAAATTGCTACGAATTTATCGACCGTAGCGTATCCGTAGCAGTCCGTACTGATCCGTACTAGTTCGTAACGACACCGTAGTCGTCCGTACCTTTTCGTAGGCCAACAGATTTTCAATGACTTCTACGGATTGATACGAAGAAGTACGGAGCGGTACAGTTACGCTACGTATTAGCTACGATTAGTCCACGGATATACTACGGAAAGCCACGGTTCTAGTACGTTTTACTACGGATAGGCAGGAATTCGCACGATCTTGTACGATGTACTACATTTCAGCACGAAACAGTACGGACATTACGGTCCATTACAATAAATTGCTACTGAAATACATCATTGAAATTATAAAGCAACCGTACTTGCATTTGTTGAGTTCACAATCATGAACCGCCAGCAAATTGCGTTTGCGATACATTTGTTACACTTTGATATTGATATGGCACAAAATGCAGAGGCCGTAGTCGAGCTGCTTGACGATATGCACAGAGGTTATAATGATTCAATATCGTATAACTAGTATAGCTTTGTGCTAAAGGTTACGTATTTTGAAAATATTAGAATTTGAACTAACTAGTAATACATTTTTTTTATTTGCAGGTAAGTGTCTGCCTCATATGCCTTTTGAATCTTGCTCTTACTTTTACGTGATTAAATAATTGTTAAATTAATAGCCGACATAATACAACACAATATTACTCATACTTTCCTAAGCCTAATCTATATGTGTACATCAATAATTACATACTTTATCAGGTCAGATAAGAAAAAGGAGGTGGTGGATAAGAGACTGGCTTTTAAGACGACCCGGCTCTTGGTTTTGGATGGAGTAGGTAGACCCAGACACGGCTGATTCCATTATTTCTGTTACGCGCTGTTGCTGCCGCTTGCGTGTTCTCTTTTTGGGAGTCATTCTGTGTATGACGATACAAGAGGCTGTGGGCGCAATGTTCAATCGTAGTTCGTTCCTCCCTGTCCGTACCAGTCCGTCGCAATTCTCGCTGCTTCGTAGTGGACCGTTCTAGTTCGTACTAACCCGTACTAGACCGTAGCGGATCCGTAGTTAGATCGTACTGATTCGCGTAGCAACGTACTTTATCGTACCAGACCGTAACGGATTCGTAGTTTGATCGTACCGACTCGTGGCGCTCCGTACTAAATCGCGTCGATCTGTAGCAGTCCGTACCTTTCCGTGTTCGTTTTCCAACATTTTGATGGTAGATTCGTTGTGCTCCGTACTGAAATCGTAGCGGCCTACGAATTTTGACAATTTCGTAGTCATTCTTAGCCGATTGAATCGTAGCTTATTCGTAGCTCTGATTCGTGACAGTGTGACCGAGGCATAAGTGATTGAACAGTCATATGAAGTAGTTTGTTGTAGATACTTGGATGATCTATATGCAGTAAACAAGTAGTTCATATTAGTGATTGACAGTCATATAAAGTAGTTTGTTGTAAATACTTTGAGGTTCTAAATGCAGTAAACAAGTGGTTTATATTAGTGATTGAACAGTCATATAAAGTAGTTTGTTGTAAATACTTTGAGGATCTATGTACGCAGTAAACAAGTGGATTATATTAGTGATTGAACAGTCATATAAAGTAGTTTGTTGTAAATACTTTAAGAATCTATATGCAGTTAACAAGTGGTTCATATTAGTGATTGAACAGTCATTTAAAGTAGTTTGTTGTAAATACTTTGATGCAGTAAACAAGTGGTTTATGTGAGTGATTGAACAGTCATATAAAGTAGTTTGTTGTAAGTACTTTGATGATCTATATGGAGTAAACACGAGGTTTATATTAGTGATTGAACCATCATATGAAGAATTTTGTTGAAAATACTTTGAGGATATATATGCAGTTTCAAAACTAGAAAGACGTTGTAACCTTAAAGCACTGTTAAACGGAATGTAAATATTTTGCATTCATAGTATTGTGTTGAATTACTTTTTGTTGTCTTGTACAATATATGTTCACGAACAATCAAGTTTTTAACTGATATTTTTCCTTAATGTGTTTCAACTTATTGACATATGCTTTATAATTGTGCACATGTGCAAGGATCAGTAGTGGTTAATCTAATATTGTATTATAGAGAGTTGAGTTATGCCGTTTGCAAGGCGTGTTATATGTTTATTAACATAACTTTAATATTAATGTTCGCATTGAGTAGACGCTTCATTCTCGGTTTAAAATTGTTTAAGTATAAAAGTGTTATAAAAGTTATGAATTAGTTCCCAGTATGACTAGTGTACGTGAAACTTCTAAATATAATGTATATAGCATGTTTGTGTGTGAAGGTCGTTAGTTTTCTGTATGATGTTTCGTTTTCTTATGGTTTATTACATTTTGTATTTTGAATACGTTTGCATGTTGATTCGGAGTAATTATGGAATTATGATTTAGCTGTTCCAATTATCATCGCATATTTTTGTATTCGATATAAATTAAACGTTATAAATTTAAGCATAATCTGTGGCAAATATGTTCATTTACAATTTGGATTTGTCGTCATATATACTTGTTTGGACATCACATATAGCAGGCAATATGGTCAATATGTGTATCCGTAAACTAATACATACTTGTTTCAAAAACTACAAATAAACCTGATGTAAATATTAGAGGTCGGTGTTATCGTTTGCAGAAATAATGACGACTTTCTTTGATGGAATCAGATAGTCTTAATATTCAAATACACAATGTATACTACGCAGATTTTGTAAAGGTTGAGACATATTTGATGTTTTGCATCATCGTGTACTTCGCTTTTTGACGTATATATGCATTTGAAAAAGATAACTTAGTGTTTATTTTTTAGGAATTGTTTATTTTGTGTCATATTATATTGCATAATTATGTCTAAATAAACGTTCGATTCAGTGTTTACGCAAAAGGATTATATTTGATTGACCTATGTTACTATTATTGCCTCCGACAAAGTTAGAAAATTTGTTAGATTTGATTTGTTCATTGAATGAGTTTGTTACAAAGCTAAACGTAAGGAAAATATTATGAATACATGTACATAAAATACTCGGAGATATGTATCTTAACGCAAACGTATGAATGACCATGTTTTGTAATTACGAACGTTTCTGTTTATTAAGTGTGAATATTACAAAATTCTAAATAAAATGACTTGGTATGGAAGGTCACTTTCTTACAAGAGTGGCATAATTTTGCGAAATTTGCGCGTTCTTTTTATATTTCTTTCTTGGTTACGCTTATTTCTCGAATAACAAAATATGTTTTATTTTTTGTAAAGCTTATTTTAAAGTTTTAGTTCCATTCAGGTTTTAACACAGAGGGGATAAAATATTGTTGCCCTCAGTCCGCCGGCACATCTAGATCATGCGATTAATCATTAAAGTTCTAAAGGTACTTGGATAAAACTTGTTTTACTTATAAACAGCTAACGGAGTATGCATTTTTTTGTGCGTGACAAATGTCCATCACTGCGGTTAAAACAAAACATATGATCATGCAACTTGGTATACAAATTTTGGCCTGTAATTTATTCTCTTTTTTTCATTTACAAACAATAACAACAACAGAAATTGCATAGATATGTAAAAGATAAATAAAGTATAATAGACATTGTTTTGTATTAAGAATGTACGGCATGGATATGCTCGACTTTTTATTTTGACAAGGTTCATGTGAATACATGTTTACTTTAATCAAATAATATTCTATACTGAAACAACTCGAAATGTACTGAAGACATATTAATATATGATTTGATTATAAAACGTGTGTACATATACAGATAACAGAACACGTGTGGTTAATATACACTTGTTATGGTATGTGTAACTTGTAGAGGATTAATTAGAGGCGTTTTATACTGCTATATTTGTGTAATAGCTGAATGGTCTATATGTAAATTTAAGTCATAAAGTTATTTATGCACTTTTTTCATATGTTCGTAGCTTCTTTACATTCTTTAAATATAACATGATCAATATGATTAGCTGACAATCAATTTTCAGGTTTATAAATACAATTATTTTAGAACGATTAAAGAAAATTATTTGAAGGCAAATATTTTTAGAAAGAGATATCAATGAAATTATTTATTTCGAAAGATATGTTTTTCTATTACCAATTTGTTAGATTTATGTTTGTTTGATTTATGGTGTTATATGTATGTTATCGTTGTACAACGCTGTTCATTAATTTATATTTTTCCGTGTTTTTCATTATAATATATATAAAAAACACATTCAATGTTATGCTTGCATATGTATGACCCTAACAGAGGGGGGCCGGCTAATGAATTGTGAATATTATAGATTTTGTATGTTTAAACGTGTGTTTCTTTTTAAATACTTTGTAGTATAATATATTGTGTATAACTCACACCAAGTATAAAATATGGGAATATCACACATTTATATAGTGTGTTAATATTACACATTTTTATAAATGACAAAGATAGCCGATGTTATATATTATTAAATGTTATTTGTTATTTAATTCATGTATGTTTTTCTGTTGATTTCTGTAGAATAATTTGTCTTGTAAAAATACAAGTGTGCATCCTATTATGTAAGGTAACATTGTCTAGACATTCAAGGCTGTTCTTATCTCACTTCAACATAATGTTCTCATTGTAGCCTTATGTGATCGCCATTTGTAAACGCTTAAAAGATCATATCTCGTGCTCAATCATTATGACTCTTGGCCACACAATCTGTCAAATTAATATCTAGGCAAAGTCCGAAACCCTCTTCAGTTAGTGGCATACATCTGTCCGTCCCCTAAGTCAAATTGTAGACAAAGCTTGTAAACACGCCAGCTTTCAAATTGTTTGCCTTATCTTCTTGAAGTTTGTTCAGAACAATTGTCAAAAATATTTTTCTAACGAAACATGGTCCAGTGGGCTCAATCTGAAGACATTAGTAAAATTTTATATAGATCACATTTACTCCCAATTTTAATCTTAATGGACCCTGGTCAGAACATTTGTCCCAATGATATCTTGGTCGAGTTCAAAACGGGGTTATGTGGGGTAAAAACTAGGTCAATATGTCAAAAGTATGAAAATACATTGGTTTATTCTGTAAGTTTAAATTATTGTAAAATGTTCGTTAAACGTTGACAGAACATTTGTCTTATTTAAACCGAATTAGAAACTTGGTTACTTGTTTCCACATTACTATCATATCAATAGAATATGCAGATTACTAACACCATACGAGTGGCTTATGGCTGGCACAGCCCTCTTTCTTATTTTGTTTCGTTGGTTTTTGTACAAATTTACTTCGTAAATTAAATTTACAACAAAGATATATATTAACAAGATTGTCTATGATACAAAAGCTATTAATAAGTGTCATTTATATTTGTTTCTGTGTACATACACTACAACATATGTGTCCATACACTACAACATATGTGACCATACACTACCTGTCGAGTATGAGCCTTTTAAATTCGTTGAAGATTATTAGGTATGAAGACTATGTTACCAGTCACTATACAGTCTATATATTCACTTATTTTGTTTGTACTATGTAAAAGTTATATGTTCACGATTTTTTCACTGTTATTATATTACCGCTCATTTGTCTCGGAAATATACGACTTGTTTTAGGTGCACAGTATTTGCAAACGCATGTTTAGTGCATTACCATCATAGGAGTTGATACATCTTAAGTTGGCTGTAATGTCATACCATTTCCTACCAAATATGACATTGATTGGTTACATAATGGCATCGTTTCCAGCCATGTCTAAATGCAACACTAAAATATATCTAACAAATATTGTGAATGTCAATATACAACATAAGACGTAACAAATAATCTTTCTGATCACTTTTTATAAGGCATTCATCAAAAATACATGGCTTCTAAAAGAGCGGTAATGTATTAATTTTTATACTAATTGTTATGATAAATGTTCTTTTATATGTAGCTAATAAAGACTGATACATATAAAATGAAAGTTGTCAGTTCGATAGAGAAAGACGATCCTGGTTCAACGACTACGAAATTACTAAATCTTAACATAAAATATTGGCAAATGCAAACTATAAATCTTAAGAATGGGTATATGAAACTTGATGTAATGGTAGAATGCTAATAATGACAAATTATTGTTATTTGGATGGTAAATGTATAACCTTTTTAGTAAAATAGAAAAAATATATTTACGTGTGCAATGACTCCACTAAAACCACCAAAATGCGTAGGGTATATGATTATTATTATTATTATATTCAACCACGCCAACTTAAATTTAATTCAATTTATACTTTGTAGATTGTCTTGTTTTAAATAATAAAATGTAATTATAATCAGTTTAATTAATACCGATATACTTGTACAGAGAATGAATGAAATTAACGAAATGCTTAACACAATGTTTTATAATCAATATTATTCTAATAATTGTATTTGATATTTTCTATGATAATCGAATAGGATTACTTACAAACAAACATGGTTCGTATTTTCTTTTGTTTAAAAGAATAGTGTACTTTAAAAGTTTATTAATTGCCTAAGATCACATTTTACTATGTAACCAATGCAATATGACTTAATAATAAATATTTCTCTTGCGCATGTATCCCTATTTATCTATTTCTAGTGTATGATCCTTGGTCCAATAGTTTTCTGTGCGTATCTTTATATTTCATAGGTTCATGTTTATTTGCTGTGGTAAAGCTTTTCTGATATGAATACCAGTGCATATTTATCAGCTATATATCAAAATAAGGAATTAAATAAAACGAGCATTATTAAGTAAATGTTTTAGCATTCAAATTATTTTTTTTTAAACATTTGCGAATCGGTGTACGCTGACCTTGGACGAATATTTCGCATATGTAAAATTTAAAGTTACAGAATAACCACGTTGTTTGTTATCAACTACTGTTTTACTTTGTCTAGTATGTCGGTTTATGCAAAATCATGCTCCTCTTTGCCGGGACACTCTGAAGCAAAAACGAAATCAAAAATTATAGTCAGTTAGTTAAATGGTTTATTCAACATTATTTTAGAGTATCAGCCACTCCGGATTGTTGAATGCTCCAATGTGTCAAGTCAGCGTCCCAAATCAATGACAATATAGATGACCATGCATGCATCTATGTTTGTGTAGTTTTACAGTTGAACGCATTCTTAGCTCAAGAGCTGTGTGCACGCTTCGTTTGTTTTTTATCGGTGCCGCAATTGTTTGAGTGATTACATCAAGTTTTAAACAGAGGGAAATTATAGATTATTCTCATAATTTTGATTGATAAACCTTCATTGGTTGGTATATGATTGATGCCATTAGTAACTTAATTTAAAGTTGATGGGTTATACAAATGTATAATCGAATCAGTTACAATCATGTGTTAGTGCAAACTGTATTATTAACGAATTTGGTTCCAACCTGATAATCTATAAGATTGTTTATTCCGATAATTAGCATTCAATTGAGCCGCGTCCTGAGAAAACTGGGCATAATGCATGTGCGTAAAGTGTCGTCCCAGATTAGCCTGTGCAGTCCGCACAGGCTAATCAGGGCGACACTTTCCGCCTAAACTTGATTTTCAGTAAGGAGGGACTTCCTTGAAACTAAAAATACCATAAAAGCGGAAAGTGTCGTCCCTGACTAGCATGTGCGGACTGCATATGCTAATCTGGAATGACACTTTAGGCACATGCATTAAGCCCAGTTTTCTTAGAACGCGGCTCAATTAGTAAAACCAAAGTGATGCATTTCATGGTCGGTTTTTCTTAGCGCCTCAGTCAAATCATTACAAAATACAAATATGCTCGGTTTGAAGGAAAAAATTAAATAGCGGTATCTTAACATTACAATGTGTTAATATCGCTGAAATTTTTAAAGTAAATAGCAAACATTCGTGCTGTACGTTTGTTGTCATAATTAAACCCATAAAAAGCCCTAGGTGCAATTTTAGACAGTTTTAAATCCCATCTTTGTCTTCACCACATATATTGACGAGTGGTTTAAACTGTCGTATATTGAAATCCGATAGTTCTATAAATCCTTAGAATATAATTGAGCCTTGTTCTGAGAAAACTGGGCTTAATGCATGCGCTTAAAGTGTCATCCAAGATTAGCCTGTGCAGGGACGACACTTTCCGCCTAAACTTGATTTTCGGTAAGGAGGGACTTCCTTGAAACTAAAAATAACTTAAAAGCGGAAAGTGTCGTCCCTGATTAGCCTGTGCGGACTGCACAGGCTAATCTGGGATGACACTTTACGCACATGCATTAAGCCCAGTTTTCTCAGAACAAGGCTCATATGTAATACAAAAGTGATTTAGTGGCCTTGTCGCTATCTTGTAGTCGACGGGAATGCAAACGCGACTTTGACGTACCGGTAAAACACATTGTATACTACCAGTTAACAACATCACCATGACGGGAATGCAGACGCGACTTTGACGTAACGGTAATACACATTGTAAAATACCAGTTATCAACATCACCAAGACGGGAATGCAAACGCGACTTTCACGTACCGGTAATACACATTGCATAATACGATTTAACAATATCACCATGATATGATTGATCGGGAAGCATGTTGGTGACACTTGAACAAAATATTTTATGAAACCAATCTGTCGGCTTAAGGTAGAGGGAGTGTAATGCACATGTATTAGGATCTATCTCATCTTGGTATTTTCTGATTGTGTTGCCATAAGAGTATCTTTTGTGCATTATCAAAAAAATCTAACCACAGATTAAGAAATAATTTATATTTTAGTAAACATACCCCCTCCTCGGATTTCTACAAAATGAAGTTATGGGGTTTGAAAACAAAAATAAGAGCAAAATCATTGAAAGTCAATTTATTTTATCAGGAAAACTTTTTCTGTATACCATAATGATATATCTACAAAATAAATTAAAAAAAAAATCAATTTATGTGTTGTTATTTTTTATAAACATAAAAAATTTTATAATGTGAATTTTTTTATATATAAATTTTACCTTATACATGGAAATCACAAACTTTTAAATCTGTAAAAAAGACAACACATTATAATTGCCCACTAATATACCTGACTTAAAAAGTATCAGTAAACATTAGTTGTCAAAAATATATTGTGTATGGCAATGTTGACCACTGCTAACTTAAAATAATTGAGATAAACAATGGTGACCCCTTTTTTCACACAAGAATGTGAACAAAATCATTATATGGAATATTTTGTAGGCACTTTTTTCAATGAAAGTGTGTTGGGGCCCTAAAATTTTGCTCACAATATTAATATTGCATCTATGCTTAACAAATTGTAGAAATAATATGGTATGTTTGCGGGTGTATTTTTCAAAAGAAAGGGAGGTAACTTTGGCAATGTAAAGAAACGAAAAATAAAAAATATTGAAGCACAAACGAGTCCATTTTATATGTATACTTTCTATACAGTCAAAATAAAAGACCTTAATCCATTCAATAGGCCTACTTACTTTAAGGATATTGTTTACAACAAAATACACTATATAGAGCTGCAGAATCTTCTTATTCTAAAGTAAACAAGGACCATAACTCTGTAACAAAAATCGACGAAAATAGCCAAAGCATTCAATTATCACTAGTTTTTTTAAAACAATTGTAATGTATTAGAAAAAAATGTTTGTAATGCTTTTCATATATATAACATTAAATCAGCACTCTAGAAGACATTTGATGCCTCCAAGGGCTGCAACTCTGTAGAAATTTCAAGAAAAAATATAATTTTGTATGCATTGAACACCTATGTGCTTGATAGCACCAATTATTACAAATCACACATAATTAAACAGCTGTGTTACTCTCACACACTTTTAAGTGATAAAGAAAGCTGCAAGCTTTGGAACAACTTTGTCGAGTACTTTCTTCATACTAGTAACTCGCGGTTGACCGTTAGAGTTTTTCATAGTGAAGATGCCTCGGAGGCCATCTTCTCCTGGCCAGCATCTTTTGCAGACTCTTTGGCGACAGCTTCAATGAATTCCCCAGCCCGGTTTTCCATCAGTTTGAGATTCTCTGGATGGAGCTCTTTCATGTCCAGGGCTGATAGGAATTTTTTTACCTTTACAGCACCACCCAATCCATCAATCATTGCTGTAAATGTAAGAAAATACACTGACAAGTACCTTTCGTATATTGCACTACAATTTAACAACCCATCAACAAAACAGTTCAGACGGTCCGAAATTCTGGACAGTACACCTATATCTTTGATTGAAACAGTCAGTCCAAAGACAGAATAGCAACGGAACAATAGCAATCTTCGAAATATATTGTTTAAAACCACTTGGCAGTTGCCAAAATAGTTATTTTTAATGTTCATAGTAAAAAGTCATTTTCTCAATTTGCACAGCTACATTTACTTGCAAAATTACACTCGTACTCCGAACAGATGTTATCAAAAGCAATTCCCATAAATGCAAAATGCATACAAACTTCTTACCTATCCCAAGCTTTGTATTGACTTCATAACAGGGCATCCCTCTGGATTTGATATGGTGTGTTGTTCGGGTATGACTAGATACCGAAAATAGTAAACTTACCGAAAACAGTTAGATTCTCCACCTTTACATCGTGTTAGTTGCGTTAAACTACGATTTAATAGATGTCAACTCCAGTAGGCATTTAAATGAAACTAAATATTAAATATTTATTTATTACAAAAAAAAAGATTTTATTCCTGTTTAAAACGGAGGCATTATATATTACGAGGACATGATACCGAAAACAGTAAATTTACCGAAAACAGTTAGATTTCTCACCTTAACATCGTGATAGTGATATATATACAAGGGATACAACTGTAAAATTTCAAGCACAACACCATGTTCTGAACATATTTGTAGTTTGTAGAGAATTTTTATTAAATGTTCCTGTGGTTAGAGGTGCATTGATCCATAAGATTAAAAAGGGTAATTTACCACAGGCTTATTAAAATTTAAACGATGACATTAAACAATTATAATTACATTGTACCAGCTTTTTATGGTTGTACTGTGTATATGATGATGGTATCAAAAGTGATTGCAGAGATTCTAATAAACACTATTTCAATTAATGCGTTTTTCAGACGTTTGCCGTTTGTTATCGTTCATAAAATATATAATAATGTTGAAAGTCAATATGAACCATAAGCTTTCAATATTTTAAATAATGTAAACAACTTACCTTGTATTAAGTTGGCACTTTGTTGTCCGGTGTAGAAACTTTTTATATTTTTTTCTGTTAGGTTGCACTGGCTGAACCAAAAGAATTATGTAGTCGTTTCTAAATAATCACGAAACAACCTACTAATGCATATGCTTGTACTGAGTTTGTGCATTTCCATTCATTATCGGCCTTGGGCTTGGCAAACAGCGTAGACCAAGGGGCAGATGAGAGGCCGCATGTCTGCAATTTCGTACGCTGAAGATTTCCATATCCACGGGTGTTTTTATGTCAAATGTTTGTGTTTTCAATAGATCGTATCCTTATCTACAAAACAGCGAATTATCGTTCACTTTACATCATTTTTGATGATGTTATTTTGTAAATACTTTCTCGCGTTCATTTCGAACGTTTATTGGCAGCCATTTTGATTGTTGGTTGTATACTTCCGAAAGTATGTGTTTTATGACTCTCATAAATGTTTTTAGTGCAGAAATTGTAATTTTAAATATCGATTTCTTCCTTAAATTTTTATATTTTGTTAAATTATCTGCGTTTAAATTTGATTGTTTGTTGCTTACTTGCGAACTATTTTTTATGTGTACGCTAGGGGATATGTAATCAGGTTACCGTATCTACATCAATGAAATTTATCGGTTGTTTGTTTAGTTAATATTTTCTAAACGGGTTCAGCTTCGTACGTTAAACGCAATATGAACTAATTTATTCATTTTGAAATAAAATCGCAAAATGTATTATTTTAAATCAAATTTGGAGTGTCTAGCGCGTAAATTGTCTCCTGGGGGTGAATTGTGTTTGGGTTGCTATTAACGCTTCCGGCGAGAACTCATTTTATAGCGATTGCGCAATAAAAAACACCACTTTTTTGTGACTTAATCAAAAACTAGATTTTTCCCATACGCCAACAGGTAGATGGCATTCTGGTCCATAAACATGTCAAATTTCAGGCACAGTGTTGGGCCAGTTTTCAAGGCCCTCAAATCGCGGCTATACCCTGGAGCTTAACGAATTTTAGTCGCCTTTATCATTCGTTCAATTGAACGTCATCAAATGATGACGTCAATATAGCACTCATTCCATACTTTTTGATTGATGAGTAACAACTCTAATTTATGCTTACTGACTTATGTTCGATTAATCATGAATCTAGTGCGAACACAAGGTTAGGTGTCAGTTTGAAATAGTTTGCATTAAATTGCCACCACTTATTGGTAAACTACATTTATTTTGATGCAATTTAAAGGATACTGGTGTCCGTGTCTTGGTTACAACAACTTATACTTTGTATGAATCTATTAAAAGACGAAAAATTCCCATTTTCTTATAACTGGCATTGCACCAGTTAAATCATTCTTAAACAAATATCAAAGCAATAAAGGAAACAAACAGAAGACACTTCTCCTATAAATATGAGGTTGATATTCATCGGTAGATTACGTCTAATCATTTGGACTAAGAAGACACATGCTTTAATTCACTATTTATTTTCATATCTATATAATTGGTTTTCAATATACATGTCACAAAGTCAAAGTACATTTTAAGAGATGAAATCTTAAATTTTGTTACGTTCCGTCTTCATGTTCATAGGAAAACTCTTACAAAACAATTGTATTATCATTCATTGAACATTTTCTGTATATACTGATAACCACATTAATATTGTTGAATCTACAGGAATGGCAACACTTTCTGGATAAGAGGTACAGACTGACCCCTTATTATGAACACATTTTGACAGTAATTACATAAAACATCAACAGATATTGACAATTCTGCGTTGTTGTTATAGGAATTTTGTACATAGGAAAACATGGCATGAAGGTTTTGACAAAGCAGCTGCCGTATCATTTTGATAACAATGGGATCAATTATTATAACCCTTTGCATGCTGGGTAATTTGTCGTCTGCTAAAATGTCGTCTGCTGAATTTCTAAAATTAGCATTTTCTTCGATTTTTTTTCAAAGAATACTATCAGAATAGCAAACAGTTTGGATCCAGATGAGACGCCACGTTCTGTGGCGTCTCATCTGGATCCAAACTGTTTGCAAAGGCCTTCACAACTCGGTTCCCGCACTGTAAGGGATAATTGTCATGCATGTGTCTAACAATCAACCTGGTTTAACTATATTTTTGATATTTTATATCAGGTTAAACTAGAGCTTAGTGAAAAACATGACTTATGAACCTGCACACGTTTGTCAGCTATGCTCAAAGTTTAATAGCTCAGGTACACGAGGATCACTGGGGATGAAACAAGAGTCTCGCACATCAACACTTCATGATGATGACACATTTTCATTTCATTTTAATCGCTTGAGAAATGTGCAAGTGGTGTAAGTCAGAATTGGATAATATTGAATGCAAAAATAACCAACTGATTGCATACATATTGACACAAAAAAATAACATTGAGTGACTCCAATATACCCCTCCCTGCAACTGTATAATAACTTTTACAAATCACACAAAACTGCCAACAACAGTTTTATTTTAATCAAAACAAATTGGTTTAACAAGTTCTTATCAACTCCTGATTAACAACAACTGCACAAACATTAGGAAATCGTTCCTTTACCAGGATTCAAAAATTTCAAAAATACTTTTAATTATGAAACAACAAAAGAAGGATTTGAAGCACCATTTTTTCTTTATGTTGTTCTGAGAACACAGGCAAGAGCAGAATGCACTAATTAAATTCTGTGAGTGTTGACAATTCAGTGCAATTGTTACAGAAGTCAGTCCGCTAGTAATACATGAATTCTTAAATAATCCATTTCATGGTTCGGCTTTTCATTCAAGAATGTTCTATTCAAAACACTTACGACAGTTGTATGAAAAGAAAC
This sequence comes from Dreissena polymorpha, assembly GCF_020536995.1. Lineage (NCBI taxonomy): Eukaryota > Metazoa > Mollusca > Bivalvia > Myida > Dreissenidae > Dreissena > Dreissena polymorpha. The sequence continues at coordinate 84,140,331 of NC_068361.1, read as the reverse complement.
AGTGTTTACCTGGCCAACCAACCACCCTAGTTCATTAACACAACAAACACTTTGTTTTGCGCTGCCAAATGAGCTACTGCTCAGTGATCACAATTAGAACAAAAACGTAAGCCCAGCACATTCTGCTAATGTTGATGACAGTCTGTTTCAAGGTGATGGAATGAGCAGAGTTCTGGGAAAACTTGACTTTATGCATGTGCATAAAGTGACGTCCAAGATAAGCATGTGCAGTCTGAACGGGCTTATCAGGGACAACACTTTCCGTCTAAACTTGATTTTTGCCAAGAAGATAATTACTTTAAACGATAAACACAATTAAAGTGGTAAATGTTGTCTCACATTAGCCTGTGCAGTCCGCACATGCTTATCAGGGACAACACTTTCCGCCTAAACTGGTTTTCACTCAGAAGAGACTTCCTTTAACAGAAAGTACCATTAAGGTAGATAGTGTTGTTCTTGGTTACCAGGTTTATCTACAACGAGACTTTATGCTCATGAATTAACTCCAGTTTTCCAAAACAAGGCTGACATTTTTTTTCTTTTCAAATGTCCTTCTCGACCTTTGTGCACTCAGAGTCCACCCTTCATCTCTGAGGCCCAGAGTTTGAATGTTCTGTCAAAGGAGACAGAGGCAATGTACTGGAGATTGGGTGATACGTCGACCCCAGTGACCTTGCCCTCATGACCCGCCAGCGTCTTGATGGGTGTACCCACCGGATGAGCCCAGATCTGCGATGTAAGAGAAGGCAACAGTGAATGCTTGAGAGGAGGTTTATCTTTGTTTCAATGGTTGGAAAAATCTCATTGGCTTACATGTCTATTTTTTTTAAAGAATCATTTGCATCTTTTCAAACAATTTTTAAATAAATAATATAATATAAATTCAGAATTACAACAAAGAAATTGTAGTTCAGGTTAAGAATAGTTGTAAGCTATCACTGGAGCTTATGTCAAAAGCAAATGTTCTCTGTAAAAAATGATGTACTTTGAGGTGTCAAATGTAAAGTTAGACTCAACAATAAAACGTTTTTTTTAAGATAACCGTTTCAAGAATATTTTTTACTTGTAGCCTTAAGTTTAAGAATTGGTTTGAGAATACAGTAAGGGTCCTGGTCTACATGGACTTGTTTTTTTGATGGTAGACTTAGGCTAAGAAAAACTTACATCATTATCAGACAAACATAGATATGTTAAATTTAAATGACATTAAATTTTTTAAGTATTTGAGAACTGGATCTTTAAGCAAGGATGCATAGCTGCAACTAGTTCTTTAATATTATATTAGATATCACTGGCATGAAATGTTAAAAAATTTCTTTGAACATAATTAAATAACTTGTTCAAAATTTAGTGTTAATGCTGTTATATTTTAGACTCGCTCTTTATCACAAGTCAGTTCAGAAACTGAATACTTCACAGTAATGGACTTGCAATGAGTTTGAGTAAAAATGGTACCTTTGTGGAGGAATCATATGACGCTGTCACCAAGTACCGCCCATGTGTTGCTGAAAAAAAGAAATTTACAGAATTTACAGAAAGCAACACGAAAAAGACTTTTAGCTACAATTAAATTGTCAAGTATAAAGGAATTAAGCCATACAGTCCGCCAAAAAAATCAAGGTTTGATCATTGTCATTATAGATCAATCATTCAGTTCAATTAACAAAATACAATAAATCAAAAACAAAAATGGCCATAGTTTTTCCAAATGTGTTCACAGTCATTATCCCTTTCGTTACAATCACCGTCATATTAAAGTTTTTTTTTAAAGTGGAGTACAAAGTGAAATTCTAAGCTATAAAAAAAAATGTGAGTCACAAAATTCCGATACAGACATACTAATGCACAAACAGACAAACAAATGCAATGGTAAATGAGTCTCACTTGGTTGGGGACAGAATAACAAATAATCTGGTTTCAAGAAAAAAGCATGCATGTTCCACAATAATAAATGACTGTATTTATCAGGGTGCAGGATCACATGACTTTGTGGGATTCCCAATTAAATGTTAATGGATGTTAACACACCGGCATACATGCCATACGTCCCGGATTGTCAGGGAAAGTCCCGGAAATGAAGAACTTGTCCCGCTGTCCCGGAAATCTGTCAAATGTCCCGGAATTTACAAAATCCATATATACTGGTACATGTACCTTATCTTAGGCTTAACTGCACCTCGAATCTGTGTATATCTGCAGCGTCTCCATGACAATGCCTACCCGAATAGGCAGACTACGCTACGTGTCAAAATCGATCAATTAACAGGGGTCCTGTTATCATATCGATTGTCTCACGTTCGCAGTCATACCGAAAAGGCGGCATTGTTTAATGTGGTTGTAATTGACTTTAATCTACTACGTCATTATTTCCTGCTGCGTAAGTCCAACATCGCTGAGTAAAAAATTAAAAGCAGTTTATGTTCGCACGTTTAACCGACAAAGAAGTTGAGTAAAAAAGTAAGCATATAAAAACGTCATCCTCACTAGGTTTATTATTGTCTTGTTCTAAACCCCCAGTAAACATAACGTTAAAAATAATAAGTGAATTTGAATTGCGTTCGCCATGTCGAAGCTCTGTTGAGTTTAAAGTTCAACGAAAAGACAGTGTGCTTCGACACCAAGATCACGAGTGAAATGTGTGTAGCAGCAAAACAAGTGAGTAACTAATGTGTGACTGTCCGGATTTTAAGTTGACGATCTACCGGTACTGTTTTGTTGTATTTGTTTTATTGTGATTGGTTGTATGTATTGTGAATTGTTTGAGTTGACGATCTAACGGTACTGTATTGTTGTATTTTTTATTATATAAATGTTATAAATGAATAAATTAAACGTTAATGGATGTTAACACACCGCGACACCGGTAAGTGGTGTTTTTTTCTTCAAATAACTTTTTAAAACAATTTTTCTTAATAATTTCAACTAGTGCATAAAAGACAGATTTTTATGCTGCTTATTGCAATTTGAAATACACCAGAATTACTATATTTAATAAGCCTGTGTTCTTCAAAAATGCCATGTGTACTGCATGGTTATGCTTCACACAACCTGAAATTTTGTCACCCATTTCCGACACATAGACGGATTGATTCTTATACCTTAAAATATCTGCACAAACTGCAAGAAAAACTGTCTTCATGCACTGAAGATTTTTGCAAATGCATTTCAATAACATGAGATGTTTGCAAAAATAAAGTTCTGAACAGTGTGTTTACATTCTGTCCAGCCCGTGTGTAAACCCCTAAAAACCCTGTTGATTCTGCACCCAGGTAATGTGCACACTTACGCTGGAATTTCACTTTACTAATGAGACTGTTATGGGCAGGTATTGTGTAGGTGCACTGCCGCTGTCGCAGGTCCCAGATCTTGGCCTGATTATCCTCACTACCTGTGGCCAGATGGTACCTGCAAAACATTGGTTCGCGCTCTAAAAAAACGGGTTTAATGCATGTGCGTAAAGTGTCGTCCACAGTCTAATCAGGGAAAACACTTTATTTATTTTTTTGCATTTTTCTTTTACAGAAAGTCTCTTATAACTGAAAATTCAGTCAAGGCCCAGTTGTGCCTGATAAGCCTGTGCGGACTGCACAGGCTAATCTGGGATGACACTTATAGCACATGTATTAAACCCCCTTTTCACAGAGTGAGGCTCAGCTTTATTGGATTGAAAAATCAAACATTTGGCAGTTTAAAAAATTCACAATATTTACAATCACAAAGCAATTGTAAACTAAAAAGCAAAGAGTGATCACCAAGTGTTTAGCTTAAGTGTTATTCTAAGCTCAGATGGTATAAACTACAGCTGGCCTGTATGCATTAATCATAAAATCATAATAAATCAAAAAGAAAATAATGTTTAAACAAAACTAAGTGGGTTATTTACACATTTTAAGTCAATGTTATGGCTTTAAATTTTTTTTTTTTTTTTATATAATTTTATAACAACATGTATTAATTCATCTATGGCTTTGTATTACTAAATGTACTTTATGTAAATAATTCAATTATTTGAAGTTATTATTAAGTGGTTGAAAATGTATTATTAAGTTTACATGGGTTTAATTTTGTAAATACATAACTTTGAAGTTGACAATAATAGGTAATATCATTATACAGGAACATAGGTCCCTCCTCCATAGTTTTGTTAATAGGATTAACCAAATTTTGAAATAGATGCCAATTGAATTTATATCAATTAGCAGCAATTATTGTTAATACATTTGTACAATGTCAATAGGATCTGGGCATCACATACATAGAAAGTGTAAGTAGATTACCCATCCGGATTGAAGTCCACTGCCAGGACGGACTTAAGGTGACCTTCCAGGAACATGACACACCTTCCAGTCCGTAAATCCCACAACCTACCATAGCCATCCAGGCCACTGCAAATGTAATACAAATGGGTTAAAGTCCATAAAGCCCACACCCTACCATAGCCATCCAGGCCCTGTAAATGAAAAATTAAGGGTAAAAGTATATAAATCCCACACCCTACCATTACCATCCAGGCCCTGTAAATTTAGATTACAATATACTAAATCATTTTGGTGTTCAATGCTATACCCTCTAAAAAATGGAACGTCATTTATTTGAAGACATAATTCTCTGTATGGGCACTTGCCATGACTTTATTTTTGAATATTTTTGTGTGCATGTGGTAGGGAAAACATTGTTGTATAATACAAATTCAGTGTTTTGCTTATAAGTTGGAGACTACATGAGATTTTGACAGATGGCGTGAAACCCTCATCAACTGGAGATCAGCCGGTAAAAAGGTGGCCTTAAAACAGTGACTGTTGATTCGCGTCCAGTTCTTTCTTACATACTGCATGACCTATCCTTTTTATTGTTTAAATCCATTCGGCTTGGCATGTTCTTATGGTATGGGTATGGGTATGGGGGTGTCTGCGCGCAAAAGTTTGACTTTATTTTTCATTGAAGTTGTTGATTTTACATTGAATTTGTTATGGAAATCTTTTGGTATATTGTGACCTAAATGTAAAACAACGAGTTCAAGTTCATAAATCCCACAACCTACCATAGCCATCCAGGCCCTGTAAATGAAAAATTTAGGGTAAAAGTCTGTAAATCCCACACCCTACCATAGCCATCCAGGCCCTTGCCAATGCAAAAAAATGGATTTAAGTCTAATAATCCCACACCCTATTATAGCCATCTATGCCCCTTGTAAATGTTAAACAAAGGGTATAAGTCTGTAAATCCCACACCCTACCATAACCATCCAGGCCCTTGTGAATGTTAAACAGAAGGGTTAAAGTACGTAAATCCCACACCCCAAATCCCAAATGTTACATCTTTTTATAATGAATCCATCTATAGGTGTCCTAGTTGTTAAAAAATCTAAAGCAGTGGTCATGGTCCAGCAGAAAAATAATGATTATGGCATCTACCAACTTTCCACTACTCTTAACTGTTTTTTTTAAAAGAAAAACACCAGTCATAAACATTTTTTTGCCAAGAGCCCTGTGGGCCTGACAATCAACTTACCCTGCAATTTAATCTGCTTGCCCTGCATTTTTTTTATTTTAAAAATATTGTCTGATAATAATCACAGAAAAGTTACATCAAATTAAAACACAACAAAGGGCTAAAACTCTAATTTAAAATGTGTAGAGTTATGGTTCTTGTGCATGGCACCTCTCCTCATTGACATCTACACACCAATGTAGTGTCATGTTGATATCTTAAACAGTTTCAGAGATATAGCTCTAAAAAGTTTTGTGACAGACGGACTGACGGACAAACTGACAGACAAACTGACAGATGACTGACAGACTGCACCAATTCTTTATCCCTCCACCTTTGACCTTTGACGGGGAATAATTAATGACGCAATCACAATTTAAGCAGAAGAATTTGACAATAATTTTACTGTGATCCTGATGTTATGTTATTGATTGTACAAACAAAAGTGCAGTAATTTTGTTTGTGTGCCATATTTAGTTTGTAAGACAACTTGTTGACGCTTTCCTATTGTTAAGGCAGGAGTTTTTGCATTGGAGTACTGTTTCCAACCTGGAAAAATTACTTGTTTTGCCCCTAAAAAACTTAAATTACTTGACCACCAACTTCACCCCCCAAATTCGAGTAGACGATGGCATTATTCTATGTCTGAAACCCACTATGCTATAATTGGATCTGTTGTTCTATTTATATAAATGTGTAGTTAAATATTTCCTTTTAATTTCCTTAATGTGTTTTTTTAGGGACCCAAAATTTTCCCATTTCATTAGCATGCAGGGTTACACATCACTGATATATCAACAGAGTGAACATGATGTTGAAATGTCGTAGACTAGTGGATAAGAAGTCAGCCTAGCCATCCTTAGGTCATGGGTTCAATCCCTACTGTGGAAGAATTCTTTAGATCTCCCCAAGGACACCAAGTACCGGTTCTATCATGGACCAAGAACTCCTTGTAGAATAAAAAGTTGATGCTCAAAAGGAGCCCTGCACAAAATGGGTGAGAATAAGGGTAAGCTCAAGCATACCCAGTGGCGGCCAGTGCCCCGTCACATTGGAAGCTGATGTCATAGACTGGCTTGCTGTGTCCCTCCTGGTGCAGTATCTCCTCCTGGACCTCCAGGTCCCACAGTCTCCACGAGTTGTCAAAACTGGCACAGAAACAACAGTACACAGTTGGACGATTTTAATTTTATAGTATTAATTACTTGCCTTTTGAAATATTTCTAACAGACCTTTTAAAATATTTATTTTAGACCTCTAAGATTTTTTTAGGCCTTTTGGCATAATTTACTATGGACTGTAGGCCTATAACCATAAGACTTGTACCAACATCACACAATACCTAGAAGCAAGTTGCCAGGACCTGTGTCTACAATAATATGGACTGGAGGCCTATAATCATAAGACTGGTACACAAATTTCACAATGCCAACCTGCAAGTGGCCATGGACTGGTCCTGCAATAGATACTATGGAATGTTGACCTATAACCATTAGACTGGTACACAAATGAAACAATACATACCAGCAAGTGGCCAGGAATCGGCCTGAAGGATGATATGCCAGTCTAGAGACACGATATGGTGCATGTCCTTCAATGTCTGCAACTGGCTCGTCACTGTTAAAGCATACAACAGCAGTATATAGTAATACGATAGTGTACAGCTTCAGTATTGACTATTTGCAGTTCATACATTTGTAACAATATAACCTTCATGGTTTAATTACTAAATCTAATAACTGTAATACAATAACAGTTGCATGTATAGGTAACCTATTGGAAGAATACTGTACTTTAGGTTGTAAGAAATTTTGCAATGACAGGAAATGTTGGAATTCCATGGAAACACAATAGTCAGAAACCAAATGCATGCAAGTTTTAATATCACTTTTACTTGTATATTACCCAAATAAATTGAATTTTCCAATATTGTTTTACTGTTTATCTTTTAATGTTCTTTTTAATTTTTTTTGGGGGGGCGTGGGGGTGATGGTGGTGAAAGAGTTTGGTGTATTGATGGGACCTACCCGACAACTTTTTTAGGGGTGTGGGGTGAGTGGGGGTATGGGGTTGGAGGTTGGGAAATGGGAGTATAGGGTGGGGTTATGGGGGGTTGGGTGTTCGGGTATGGGGTGGATGTAGGGGGATGGTGGTAGGGCTAGGGGCTTTGGGGTGAAAGGTGGGTTGGGGTTTGGGGTGGGGGTATGGGGTGGGGGGTGGAAGGTGGGGGTAATGAGTGGGGGTGGGAAGTGGGGGTAATGGGTGGGGTGGAAGGGTGTATGTGGGGGGTTTCAGTTGGGGAATGGAGTGTGAGGTGAGGTATGGGGTGGAACTTAGGGGTATGGGGTGGGATGTGTATATATGGGTTGGGATGTGGGAGTATGGGGTGGAGTGGTGGTGGGGGTATGGGGTGGAGTTATTGGGTGGGAAATGGGTGGGGTGGGGGTATGGAGTTATTGGGTGGGAAATGGGTGGGGTGGGGGTATGGAGCTTGGGTATTGGGTGGGGGGTGGTGGGTGGTTGTATGGGGTGTGAGGTGGGGGTATGGGGTGGAATGTGTGGGTATGGGGTGGGGGTATGGGGTGTTAGGTGGGGCGATGGTGGTTGAAAGGTTTGGTGTACTAATGGGACCAACCTGACATCTTTTTAAGGGATGGCACGTGGGGGTGGGGGTAATAGTATGGGGTGGAAGGGGGGTGGGGGCATAGGGGTGGGGGAAAGGGGGGGTTAAGTGTATTGATAAGACCCACCTGACCAGGTTCCATAGTTTGACTGCCCCATCCTGACTACAGGAGGCCATAGAGCAGGCTGTTTCATCAAGACTCACTGTGGCCTGGGGGTGAAACACTATCGCTCCAACACTGCAGTTGTGACCTGTAATCAATGTGCCTTGTTTTGGGAAAACTGGGTTTAATGCATGTGCATAAAGTGTTGTATTAGATCAGCCTGTGCAGTCCACACAGGCTTATAGGGAAGACACTTACGACCTAGATTGTGTTCTCATTTAAAAGTGACTTCAACGGAAAATTCCAACAGAGCGGAAAGCAATGTCCATGATTAGCCTGTAGTGTGCATTCTGCACAGTCAGATCTGGAATGATACTTTATGCATATGCATTAAGCCCAATTTTCTATGAATGCAGCTCACATAATTATGATGTTCTCACTTTCGGGCTTTAAGCTAATTTGCTGGTAGTGCTGTACTAAAAATGGGAAGATTGCAGGTTTGATTCCAAGCCCTGCTGGCATAAATTAGAACTTAAACTGGTTAATCAGCTTACACAGGAAAAGCTTGAAAAGGTTAACTGACATTACTGAAATGCTGTTGAAAACAACAAAAACAGAAATTATAGCAAAAACAGCAATATATTATAAAATCAACACAAACAAGCAAGTAAACACTGATATAGACATTAAAACAAGCAAATGTGTTGAGTTGATATTCCCTGCCAAATGACCTCAATATGTAACCTTGACTTTGAACCTGGAGACCTGAGTCTTACCTGTGACACACACACAGATAAAGGAGAACAATTGTACAAAGTGATTACAGAATCCCCTAGTGCAGAGTGAAGTAATAGCTACAGTATGAATAGTTCCTCAAATTTCTGATCTTTCACCTCAATATGTGACCTTGACCTTACCTCCAGGTTTACAAGGCTTGCCCACGATGATTGAGAACAACTGAGGTAAGTTTAATGGCTGTGGCTCATGTTATTAGAGACACAGCTCAAGACAGAATTAAATCCTATATACAAGAGGGCCTCAAAGGCCCAAAGTCACTCATCTGAGATTCAAGGAAACTAACCTGTTCTTTGCAGCCCAAGATGTCATTAGAACATATGTTCTAACCAACTTTCATGAATAGTGAACACCCTGGCGGCCACATTTTTCAACAGACTGGATACCTTTTCATGAACATCCAAAATATCATTAAAACAAATATTTTGACCAAGTTTTATGAAGATTGGACAATAAATGTGACATAAAGAATGTTAACAAATTTTTACAATAGCCATATAAGAAAAAATTGCGTGCCCCCTGGTGGCCATGTTTCTCAACCAACTAGATTTTTTTAACTCGTCCAAGATATCATTAGGCCTATTTTTGTGACCAAATTTCATGAAGATCAAATGTGGCCACTAGAGAGTTAACAAGGTTTTACTATAGCCATATAAGGAAAAATGCACCGCCCCCTGGTGCCCATGTTTTTCAATCAACGGGAACTATTTGTCAACTCATCTAAGATATCATTGGGACAAATCTTCTGGCCAAGTCTCATGATGATCGGACAATAAATGTGGCCTCTAGAGTGTAAACAAGGTTTAACTATAGCCATATAAAGAAAAATGCCCCACCTCCTGGTGGCCATGTTTTTCAACCAACCCAAACCATTTTCAAACTCATCCAAGATATAATAAGGATGAATCATCTGACAAAGTTTCATGAAGATCGAACAATAAATGTGGCCTCTAGAGTGTTAACAAGGTTTTATAAAAGCCATATATAGCCATATAAGGATAAATGCCCCACCCCTTGGTGACTATGTTTTTCAAGCAACCGGAACCATTTTCGAACTTATCCAAGATATCATTTGGACAAATCTTCTGACCAAGTTTCATTATGATCGGACAAGAAATGTGGCCTCTAGTGTTAACACGGTTTTACTATAGCTATATAAGGAAAATGCCCTGCCTCATTGATGGCCATGTTTTTCAACCAACTGAAACCATTTCAAACTTGTCCAAGATATCATTGGGACAAATCTTCTGACCATGTTTCATGAAGATCAGACAATAAAAGTGGCCTCTAGAGTGTTAACAAGGTTTTACTATAGCCATATAAGGAAATTTGCTCCGCCCCTTCGCATCCATGTTTTTCAAGTAAACGTAACCATTTACGAACTCATCCAAGATATCATCTAGACCAATCTTTTGAACAAATTTCATTTAGATCGGACAATAAATGAGGCCTCTAAAAAGGCAAATGTTGACGCCGCACGACAGACAAAAGGCGATCACAAAAGCTCACCATGAGCACATTGTGCTCAGGTGAGCTAAAAAAGGGAATTTTCAAGTAAAAAAAGGGGCGAACAACTCCTAATGGCTTGCTTAACAATACGACATGCATCATCCTCTCATTCATATATATACTCAATCCAAATTTCAATGAAATCTGCCCATACAGTTTTAAGATATGGCCCTGGACATTTAAATGTGCTTATTTATAAGTCATAAAGGGCAACAATTTCGTTATTTGCTTATGGATTGCGATAGCATTTGACGTGCATCATCCTTTTGTCTATTTATACACTCATACCAAGTTTCAATTAAATCGGCCAATGCAGTTCCATGATAAGGCTCCAGAGACAAAAGTATTCTGGAAGGATGGACAGACAACCCCAAAACAATATCTCTACGGCTATGGTGGGGGATAATGAACTCCAAGAATTAATGGATAATATTTATAAATACTTTCAAATTGATTCATAATTAAATATTAATTAATATGTGGTAGCTAGCCTCACCCCTCAAGGTCCTTATAGGGGAACAGTCAGGTATTGACCACAGCTTGCACAAGCCAGACCTGCAATGCAACATTCATATTAGAATTAAGACACTACAATCCAATTTAGGAATTAAAAAAAAAACATAAAAAATTATCAGCTGCATGTTTTATATGGGGAAATTATGAAAGTACATTAATTAATTTTGCCCCCCTTTGAAGAAGAGGGGGTATATTGTTTTGCACATGTCTGTCCGTCCATCCGTATGTCCGTCCGTCCATCAGATGGTTTCCGGATGATAACTCAAGAACGCTTATGCCTAGGATCATGAAACTTCATAGGTACATTGATCATGACTCGCAGATGACCCCTATTGATTTTGAGGTCACTAGGTCAAAGGTCAAGGTGACCGGAAATAGTAAAATGGTTTCCGGATGATAACTCAAGAATGCTTATGCCTAGGATCATGAAACTTCATAGGTACATTGATCATGACTCGCAGATGACCTCTATTGATGTTCAGGTCACTAGGTCAAAAGTCAAGGTCACGGAGACCCAAAATAGTAAAATTGTTTTTGGATGATAACTCAAGAACGCTTATGCCTAGGATCATGAAACTTCAAAGGTACATTGATCATGACTCGCAGACGACTCCTATTGATTTTCAGGTCACTAGGTCAAAGGTCAAGGTCACGGTGACCCGAGATAGTATACTACGTCTAGCGCGATTTCTGCCATCCACATCGCATCACCGTGATTCAGCCCAGAGTGGACAATTACTATCTCACCACGATACACCGTTGAACACGGTGATTTCAGCGTGGCGAATTGCGGTGTCAGTCTCTGCGTTATCGGGAAATTGATCTCACGGTGGACCACCATGATCCCGGTGGACCACCGCGGCCTCGGTGGTTCGCTGTGAAATACAGGTAAATCTGAATGAACATGTATATTTCGATATTATATACATCCATATTCGATATATAATTATAAAGTACATCGTGCTCGATGTACGACATGTCAAATGATTGTGGAACGAGGGTAAACAATAGAAAATAATCACAATTGTTAAAAATCAAGTTACAATGTATACAAATGTACATACAAATGTAACAAAACATTCTAGAACTTTGCAAAAATTATACGATCTGCAATATCGAAATATACATGTTCATTCACATTAACCTGTGTTTCACCACGAACCACCGAGGCCGTGTTGGTCCACCGCAATCATGGTAGTCCACCGTGAGATCGATTTCCCGATAACGCCTGCGGTGTTTAGCCACTGTCGACGCGATCGATCATGATGGAAACACCTTCCGATCGTGGTGATTTTCCACGCTCAAGAAAAATTGTCCACGGTGGGAGTGAGGTGGATGGCAGAAATCGCGCTAGACGTAGTGAAAAATGGTTTCTGGATGATAACTCAAGAACACTTATGCCTAGGATCATGAAACTTCATAGGTACATTGATCATGACTCGCAGATGACCCCTATTGATTTTTAGGTCACTAGGTCAAGGTCACGGTGACTCAACTTAGAAAAATGGTTTCCGGATGATAACTCAAGAATGCTTACGCCTAGGATCCTGAAACTTCATAGGTTCATTGATCATGACTCTCAGATGACCCCTATTGACTTTCAGGTCACTAGGTCAAAGGTCACGGTGACTTGACACAGTAAAATGGTTTCCGGATGATAACTCAAGAAAGCTTACGCCTAGGATCATGAAACTTCATAGGTACATTGATTAGGACTCGCCGATGACCCCTATTGATTTTCAGGTCACTTGGTCAAAGGTCAAGGTCACAGTGCCAAAAAACCTATTCACACAATGGCTGCCACTACAACTGACAGCCCATATGGGGGGCATGCATGTTTAACAAACAGCCCTTGTTTGTTGTTGTCTCTTACATAAAATGATTAGTTAGAAAGTTTAATGGGCAGGAATTTAATCGTTAAAAAATCTTTGCTAAAAGCTTTTCTTTGTGTTCATGTTCATTTATAATTTAAATAAAAACAAACTAAATATAAGATCATACACAAGTTTGTTTTTCATAAAATTAATTCAGTGCACGTTCACATACCATGATGCTGTGGCCAGTATTTTGCTATTTGGAGAGAACTGACAGAACGACAGTGGCCTGTTGTCTCCGATTTGACTGCATTCGTTACTGACAGCCTAGAATAACAAACACAGTTGCATACAGGTAATTATGAACTTGTATGCTAGTATGGTGTTTTGAAGACTTAGGCAGGTAAATTTGAATGTTTAGTATAGCAAGACAGGTATTAAAAAAATGCATATGCCAGGATGCAGACTATGTGTTTTTCCATTAGTTTTTATTTTATTACCTAGCTCAGCAATGCATTGGCATAATTTGATTGCGAAATACCATTCCAATAAAAATAAGATTTGTAGTTATAGAGAAATAGCTTCTACAATTATTTATGCATTGTGTATACATGTAAATTACAATTTCATAATTTCCCATAATCCCCCCTTACCCTGAGGCAGAACGCCCTAGAAGTAGACACACCTCTTTTAAGTACTGAAGCTTCATACAAAAATTAGTAGAATTAAAGGGAATAAGTGAATTTCCTACTAAACAAAATCAGTAATTTTTTGCTGACAATTAAAAACTAAAATATAATGTAATGATGATTTTTTTTTAAATGAAAAATATAAATAATATAAACAAAACAATAATATTAATTTGATTCGAAGAAGATTCTAAAGTAATTTTAGCACTTAATATAATAAAATTGCAATGGTATATTGTATTTTGGTGCTAAATACATACATTGTATTTTGGTGATAAACAATCAGAAAAATGTAAGATTTAACAAAAGTTTATAACATTTTTTTTTTCTCAAGTTCATGGTTTATCATGCTATGTTTCCCAACCCAAAGCCTCACCTCTCAAATAAAAAGTAAAAAACAAACACTTTATGGCCTCATAAGAAAGTCTGGAAAGGTAAGACAAGCACAGTGCGACTAAAATTGCGCAACCCAGACAAACTTAAATTTACCTGTTAAATGATTGTACACAGCTATGATGAGCAGTTTATAAGTTGAAATGCGTTTTCCTTATTTTGGTTACACCGTTTTATTTTGTTTACACTGTTTAATTTTGGTAACACTGTTTTATTTTGGTTACACTGTTTTATTTTAGTTACAATGTTTTATTTTAGTTACAATTTTTTAAGATCATGTACATTTTAAGTTAAGATTCCCTTTAAAATAATTGTGTATATATTTAGTCCTTACCCTTAATCTCTTGTGAATATCTTGATTCAACACGGATTTCTGGGCTGCAAAATGCGAGTCTGCCTTCTGTTTGAGCACTCTTGCTTTAGCCCTAAAAATGTTTACATAAATTACTCTATATGCACTAAGTAACAGTTGAGCATAATGGAAAATTAACTATTGACTCATGGCACCACCTGCTGTACTCTTACTTTATTTACTTCAAGTCATCACCGTGTTTTGCATATATAAAAACTACATGATAACTAATTACCAAATCACTTTTATTTTATTTTAAATGGAAAATAAAATGAAATAGGTCATGAAATGCCTGCTTTGGTATATAAAGGTTTTCATATTGACTAACGCTAAACTATTATTGTATTCAAGGTTACGTTTGTTATCATTTTTGATAACTTAACTTAAATCACACTTAAGTTTGCAAATCACGTTAGCTACATTTGATCATAGCCAATTCATTGATTGCTTAGGGCTTAAAAGGCCATAGGACACTGATGAAATAATAATGTTGTTCTACACCAAATCTGGTATGTCTTCCCACACATGAAATGTATTGAGGAACACAGGGAAGCAATTCTAAGGACAACAAAAGTAAAGACTTTGTCTAAATAGCACTCAATTTAAACGCAGTAAAGCTGAACTCTTTCAGTGCTGGAACCGAATTGTGAAGGCCTTTGCAAACAGTTTGGATCCAGATAAGAACGACAGAACATGGCGTCTCATCAGGATCCAAACTGTTTGCTATTCTGATAGTATTCTTTGAAAAAAAAATCAAAGAAAATGATAATTTTAGAAATTCAGCAGACAACATGTTAGCAGACGACAAATTTCCCAGCATGCAAAGGGTTCAAACAAAAGAAATTCTCACTGACTTTGGTATTGAATACTCTGCAATCCACACTCTGGCTTCTTTCAGTGACACTGCACCTTCGTGGTACCAAGTGACATTCTCCTGCAATGGGTTGCATATGGGGTTACCTCTCTTTCTATATCAAGTTCTATTTCTTTCTGTATGGAGTTAACTCCCTTTCTATATGGGGTTACCTCCCTTTCTATATAAAGTTCTATTCCTTTCTGTATGGAGTTAACTCCCTTTCTTTATGGGTTAACCTCCCTTCGTATATGGGGTTTACATCCTTTCTATTTGGAGTTACCTCCCTGTACAGGATGAGTCAAACATAATGCTGTAAGTAAGTGTAGTAATTTCGCTTTGCTTTTTCACATAACCGTTGTTTTTAATTGTACCCCGAGCTAATCATATTTTTCATTAGCAGCAAACACAAACTGAAACTATTAAAGGAATAGTATTCATACTTTTTATTTGTAATTACAGTATTTATACCTTACTATTTATGTGAATGAAAACTTACCCTGTTCTTTATTGAAACTTACACCATTCATAGCCTTACATGTAGACACACCTTAAGTTCTTAGATTTAATTAGTGACAGAGTGCTATAAACAAACAATTTCATGGGCTTTTTTTTTACGCAACTAAATACAAACCATCAATTGCTTTTAACAGACATTAATTAATAAAGGGAAAAACCTAAAAAGAGCAAAAATAGCACATGCCTCATGAACAAAATGTCAACCAAGAAAGCAAGAATTCTATATTATCATGGAAATACACATGGAAATGTTACAATCTGCCAAATTTGAAACTAATCATCTGAACTTGGCCAATTCAAAATTAACTTCTGTATAAGGGCTGTAAGGTTTTAGATTATTTTGATCAATTTGCAACAAGACATTGTTTGTTTCCCTCATATTTTTTTCTTTTATCTTTTAATTAATAAATAGCAGTCTTTAATATTGCATATTTTAATTAAGAGTTGCCTTTCTACTTTCATATAATAATAAATAAAGCAAAACACAAAACTCTTATTTCATCACCCGAGACAAAGAAATTGTGACAATTTGATCACTGCGTAACACAATGCCATTTTGTTACCTCATCTTTCTTCTTGCGAAGAGTTTCCTGTTGGACTTTCTGTTGCTTCATGGCATCCTCTCCTCTCTGTGCAAGCTCCTGTCTCAGCCTCTCTCTGCGGTCAGCTGGGCCCTCCCCAAACAGACCTTGGAGTTGGTACAGTATACAATTATCAAACAGTGTACAGCCGGGCCCTCTCCAAATGGACCTTGGAGTTGGTATCAGTATACATTTGAGTTGTGTTCTGAGAAAACTGGGCATAATTAAATCGGCACAGGCTTATCAGGGAAGACACTTTCCGTTTTTATGACATTTTTCTTTTAAATGAAGCCTTTTCTTAGCAAAAATCCAATTTAGGTGGAAAGTGTAGTCCCTGATTAGCATGTGCGGATTGCACAGGCTAATCTGGGACCATACTTTACACACATACATTATGCCCAGTTTTCTCAGAATGCGTCTCAATTATCAAACACTGTATTATTGAGCCTCGTTCAGGGAAAACTGGGCTTAATGCCTGAGTGCAAACTGTCTTCCCTGATTGGCCAGCACAGTCCGAAAAAACTTATCAGGGACAACACTTTCCATCTAAATGAAGAGACTTCCTTTACACAAACATTTTCATAAAAGGGAACAGTTGTCCCTGATAAGCCTATGCACAGACTGCACAGGCTAATCTGGGATGACACTCTACGCATATATGCACAGACTGCACAGGCTAATCTGGGATGACACTCTACGCATATATGCACAGACTGCACAGGCTAATCTGGGATGACACTCTACGCATATATGCAATAAGCTAATTTCTTTTCCAGAATGCAACTAATTTTTTTTTCAGTTTTTAGTTATAACACACCTAGTGGAATTGTTTTCATATAAAAAATGGCCCTTAAATACAAAATAATTATTTAAAAAAATTCTTGGTTATGAATGGAATAAATAATGAAGACAATTCTAAATTTCTCTACAGGCACCAGTGGTTATTGTATACAGCAAAATATCAATTGAAATTCTCCAAAACATTTAAATACTAGAAATGGCGCGGCAGAGGCCGATGCGTATCCCCACGCCGCATGTTTGACACAGGGGCGCCCCAGAGTTGGTAATGGGGCCATGCATAGTTTAGATTAACCGTATTGTCATAAGAGATGTTTAGTATAAATTTTTAGTAATTCAATGTAGAAAGGAAGAAGTTCATGTAAAATAACCTAAAAAATGAGTAAAAACCTATACCCTAATTTCTCCTCCTCATCCTGCTCTCCTAACAAATCTAATAATGAATCAACTTCACTGTAGTCAATTATGTACATGTCATCCTAATTGGAATGACTTATGAGATGGCTGAACATGCTCTCTTATAGCCAATCTTCTTGCTTCTGTTTTGGAAAAGTTATGTTTTGAGGTTAAATCTTGTACACAACAATGAATATGTTGAATTTCATGTCTGTCTTTGATGTGCCTGTTCAAAGTCCATCTTGCTTTAAATTGTTTCTCACATTTTTCCCACTTGAACATTTTGACAGAATTTCAGTAATGAGTCTAAAATTGTAATTGCACAAATTGAAAGTTTCAGCCCTTTTATAGATTCTTGAGGCTCTATTCCATGAGTTTCTCATGCTTTTTTATGCTTGACTGCATTCTATCTCTTCTCTCATATACAGGTGTCCCTTTGCACCAATATTTTACAATCACTTGTATAAACATTAGATGGATGAGCAAAACCATTTCACAGATGAGTTAACACAAACAATTGAATACTAAATACATCTCTGCGCCATTAATGTGTAACTCTATGCGCCACTTTGATTAATTTTTTTTTTTATATCATTTGGCAGGTTATTTACTTACCTCCCTTTAAAGCTTATAACTTCCCTTGGTTTTATTTTTTTGACCTTTGACCTTGAAGGATGACCTTGACCTTAACCTTTAACCACTTAAAATGTGCAGCTCCATGAGATACACATGCATGCCAGATATCAAGTTGCTATCATCAATATTGCAAAAGTTATGGCCAATGCACCATACCTGTGGCATAAAAATAAGTGAAAATCTCTGACCCGGCCCCGCCCCAACCCCCATAACTTCTGACCCAGGGGTCAGATCAAAATTACGTCACTGTCACCGTCGCACATATGCTCAAAGCTACCATGTATGTAAGTTTCAAGGTTCTAGTGCTAATAGTGTAGGAGGAGCAGGTGGCCAGGACGGACAGACAGACGCACATCACCACAATATCCCCACTTTTTCACCTAAAAACGTGGGCATAAAAACATTATTATAATCACTTTAATTAAATTTCTTTTTTAATTTGAAAAATACTAAATTATCAATCAAATTTATTCCAATTTTCTTCTGTATTTACATATTTCTGGACAGTTCTCATTCCTTTTTACAGCACAGTTTTGACAAATATGTACGAAGTTATGATTTTTAAAGGCATTTTTATCACCTTAGTTTAATCAACAATATGAAATCAAAGCAAATTTCCATACACATATTATGAAATATATAACTTTGTACAAACAAATTGTTAGGGTGTGAATAAAATGGCAGCATCTCCCGATGGTTTACATAAATTGTGTTCGACTCGTTAATGGACCTTTTCTTTCCCCAAAACAAAACTGATCAGAATCATTAAGCCCTGCAATCTAAGATATATGCCCAGTATCCTGTCACTTAAATAAAAAAAACACTAATGGTATTGCCTATTGAGAAAACAGAGAAACATTCAGGTTGGCTAGACAGCTTTTTTCCTCCATTTTGGGAATAAGACACATACCTGCGAAATTGGAAGTTTAAAACATGTACCTGCGAAATTCGGAGTTAAAGCGTCAATTGACTATATAGATAAAACTTACACAAAACAGACAACCCTTTTAATCAACAGAACACTTGAAGAAATATTGCAACTTCAAAACTCTTTCTTTCTGCAATTTACAGCTCTGTTTCCAAACATGTGAAAGCCAAACAATATTTAAGAATTTTTGGACTGAATTTCAGAAAAAAGCAAAAAACATCCAATGTCAACGGATATTAACCCTTTAAGCGCTGGAACCGAATTTTGAAGGCCTTTGCAAACAGTTTGGATCCAGATGAGACGCCAC
Source organism: Dreissena polymorpha (assembly GCF_020536995.1). Taxonomy (NCBI): domain Eukaryota; kingdom Metazoa; phylum Mollusca; class Bivalvia; order Myida; family Dreissenidae; genus Dreissena; species Dreissena polymorpha. Next base: position 84,121,029 of record NC_068361.1, on the reverse strand, counting down.
AGAACGTGGCGTCTCATCAGGATCCAAACTGTTTGCTATTCTGATAGTATTCTTTGAGTTTTTTTTTTAAAGAAAATGCTAATTTTAGACACTCAGCAGACGACATTTTAGCAGACGACAAATTACCCAGCATGCAAAGGGTTAAATAAGGATTATTTTTGTAAAAACGATTTAATGATTATATAAGATCAATGCTAATGGATTGTCTCCCTTACAAATTGGCTCCCCGAGTTTTCTCAGATGAGCCTTCACTTCAGAGTCGTCTGTTGACACTTGAATTTTCTTGGCCTGGAAGTAACAAATTGAGAAACTGTTATTGGTTACATTTGACTTCTTTCATAGGGTTGATCAGTGTAAAAATACTGAGCCATATTGAATCTATGGTTTCAAATTATTTACATTTTTTTAACACCCTATTACATAAAAAAATAATATAACAAGAGCTGTCAGAGGACAGCGCGCTCGACTATTCGAGTGCTTGACAGTATAACGTAAGCCATCATGGAGTAATTGTTCAAATTATTCAATAAGGTCAAGGTAATAGTTCAGGTATATTTTCCACAATCTATTGTACATTTGTAAAGACATAAAACAAACCAATAAGATTTTATTTCAAGTTTGATAGCAATAGTTTGGGTGGGAAGTTTGGACAGTCCTTCAAAAATAAAGTAAATAAATATTTGTTGTTGTTTTTTTTAACCATGTTTCAAAGAAAAAAATATTCTTTTTGGGTTGGGTGGGGGTGAGAAGGGGGTATAATGTGGGGTGTGGTCATTTATTAGATGATCTTTCAAAGATAAAAAAAGGAAAACAAAAATTTTTTTTTTGGGGGGGGGAGGGGGGGGGGGGCAGGGATTCTGGAGCGTGGGGTATTGTTTGGGTGGAATCCATTGTGGTATTCAGGTAAGTGTTGTTTTGTCAACGTATTAATAAAATCTGATCATCAATAAAGAAGTTATGGCAATTTAACTAAAATTTACTCTTGACCTTGAGAGGTCACTTGAAGGTCAAGGTCACACTGAACTTGGCAGGTACAGTACCCTCATGATAGTAAAAAAATATTGGAGTTTGAAAGCATTAGCTTTGATACTTTAGAAGTGAAGTGGATCTAAACACAAATTTTAACAAAATATTCAGTTACTAAGACAAAAAAGGGCCATAATTCTTACAAAATGCTTGATACAGTTGTCTGCTCTTGTTTATAGATTGGGGTCATGTTGGTAAAGAAGTTTGCAAAATATGAAAGCAATATGTCAAGAGACAATGACAATATTTGAGGTGGTACGCAAACTTTAACATAGATTTATCAATAATATGCATATTCTAAATGGAAAAAGGGCCATAATTCTTACAAAATGCTTGATACAGTTGTCTGCTCTCGTTTATAGATTGGGGTCATGTTGGTAAAGAAGTTTGCAAAATATGAAAGCAATATGTCAAGGGACATTGAAAATATTTAAGGTGGTACGCAAACTTTAACATAGATTTATCAGTAATATGCATATTCTAAGTGAAAAAAGGGCCATAATTCTTACAAAATGCTTGATACAATTGTCTGCTCTTGTTTATAGGTTGGTGTCATGTTGGTAAAGAAGTATGCAAAATATTAAAGCAATATGTCAAGGGACAATGAAAATATTTGGGGTGGTACGCATACTTTAACATTTTCACGCTAACGCTTACAGGAACGGGAACGCTAATGCTGACGCCGGGGTGAGTAGGATAGCTCCACTATATACATTTCATATATAATAGTCGAGCTAAAAATGTGTCACATTATTTTTGAACACTTTTCTTTTTGAACAGATTCAGAAAAGAAATTAATTTGCAATTTATTTTTTCAAAAAGATGGCTATTGACTATTTCTGTAACACTCATGAGCTGTAAATGTATCACCAGTATTAATTTTATCAATCAAATTGTTTGTCAGGCCAATTACCTAATTGTTTATTTCATGTAATATATTAAAACCACCCACAAGTAAAGGAAATCTTCTTTAGAGATAACAATATTAACTTGTGGCACATCTATGATAATATTGCAGATGCTATATTTTCTGACACATTTCAAGACTTAATATTTGGACAATCAAATAAACGCTTGTGTGTCTAAAATTAACATGATATCACTACAGCAACTTCAAGATTCTTCAAAAAAGGGTAATATTGAGGCGTACTCACCAGACATAATAGTCTAACAAACACTAAAACAATGTATTAATATCGAGCAAACAATACATATACATAGTAGCAACAGGCGTTTGTTTATTAAGCAAATTGTAGCACAAAATGTGAAACCTTTTTCCGATTTTCAAATTCTGCTAGCAAGTCGGCTTGGTTCTGTTCATACTCTTTCTCTAGATCCATGGTGGCGCCTGTAATACATTTAAATCAGCATAAAATAAGACAGTTTAACTGTTATGAGCTAAAACATTATACAAAACAACAAGAGATGTGTTTGTCAGAAACACAATGCCCCCTATTGCGCCGCTTTAAAATAAAATTTCAATATATCATTTGGCAGGTTTAGAAATTATCCCCCTTTAAAAGCTTATTACTTCCCTTGGATTGTATTTTTTTTACTTTTGACCTTGAAGGATGACCTTGACCTTTCACCACTCAAAATGTGCAGATTCATGAGACACACATGCATGCCAAATATCAAGTTGCTATCTTCAATATTGCAAAAGTTATGATCAATGTTAAAGTTTTCGGACGGACGGACAGAAAGACAGTTCAACTGCTATATGCCTCCCTACTGGGGCATAAAAACAGAATATATCAACAAGAGGGCCGTGGTGGCCCTTCAGAGCTCACCTGAGTTCAAAAACACCACTTTTTTAAGACTTGACCATGTGATCTAGTTTCTGACTACACTTGACCCAGATTCAAAGATGTCCTTCATATTGCCCCAATAAACATTCAGAATTTTTTTTTACCAAGACTGAGTCAAAAATGAGTACAAGTCACAAGATTATTAAGATGTGACCAGGCTACCTTGTTTATGGCAAACCTGACCCAGAATAAAACTTTGCTTCGATATTGTTAAAATAAAAATTCTACATTAAAAAAAATAAATGTGAACCATAAATGTTGTCACTTGAGTGGCACAATTTTTAAAAATAAGTTTTGACCTTGTTTTAGACCAAGTTTCATCAAGATTGTGTCATAAATGTGGCCTCTAGAGTGGTAACAACATGTTTAAAGAATAAGCCAGGTCCCTAGTTTTTGGAAGCACATGACCTTTGTTGAAACTGATTTTTTTGTGACACACGTGACCTAGATACAAACTCGGCCAAGATATGGTCAAGATAATGTTCTGAACTAGTTTCATCAAGATTGAGTCACAAATGTGGCCTCTTGAGCGGTAAGAAGCTTTTGATAACATTTTACTCAGCAACCCAGTTTTTTTACTCCCTGACCCAGATTTAAACACAACCTAAATATTGTCCAGGTAAGCATTCCATCAAGTGTGATTAAGATGGGATGAAAAATTGGCCTCCTGAGTGGTAACATGCTAATAAAGTAGACACACACCACACAAAGACAGATGCCAGACTATAAGTAACAATAGCTCACCTTCAACATCCTCCTCTCTGCCTTGATTGTACCAAGGAGATGAATGTCCCATACCATTAGAGATGTTAATGTTGCCTGTAGCAATGCCTACCACAGTTGTTGCATCAAAGAATAAAATGTCCCATACCACTAGAGAACACCCTCCTCTCTACCATGGTAGTATCAAAGACAGAAAGTCCCTTACCACTAGTGATGTTAATGTTCCCTGCAGCAATGCCGGCCTTGATAGCGTCAGCAGCGAGGGAGCCCTCCCCGCCGCCACCGCCCGCCAGGCGCTGCTTTTCCTTCTCTTCCAGACTGCCATACTGCAACACCTTCTGTCGCTTGGCGATGAACTGGGCTTCACTCTCCTCGTCTGAATCTGCGTTAAACAAGAGGACTAGGCGTTGAAATAAGGAGTTCAACAGCCAGCCCAATGTCTCTTAACCCTTTCCATGCTGGGAAATTTTTCGTCTGCTAAAATGTTGTCTGCTGAATTTCTAAAATCATCATTTTCTTCACTTTTTTTCAAAGACCACTATCAGAATAGCAAACAGTTTGGATCAAGATCAGACGCCACAACCTGATAACAAGCATATCCAAAACAAATGTTTATAAACAGTCAGTATACATGTGTTAGTAGTTTAGTTTAAAATTGTTATTTTATTGGGATTTTTTCCCCATCGTAAATTGTCTAGCAAACCGCACTTTTATTATCAAGAAAAATTCCAAAATTATGTACTGCTTTCGAAAAAAAATCACAAACCAAGGAACATTGCGTTGGTGTTGTGCAAACACTATTGCTAAGTTGTGTGTAACCAAAAGCACCTTTCTTGATAAAATAGGGATAAACAAGCAAATTCATTTAATTGATATCCCCCTGTCCAATAAATTGTGTTTATGGAAGGTTGCAAATCCCTTGATAAACAGTATTATCCTAAAAAAACAAGAGCTGTCTCAGTCACCATAGGATGACTTATGCCCCGAAAAACGCTTTTTCGAAACCTAAACGCAGATTTCGAAACCTAATTGCGGACCCTAAGTTCAAGGTCAAGGTCAAAGGGGTCAAAATTTGTGTCCATATGGAAAGGTCTTGTCCATATACACATGCATACCAACTATGAAGGTTACATCTGAAGTGACATACATAGAAGTTATGAGCATTTTTCAAAACCTAGCTGGCTATGACAATACCTCGGGTTTTCTCTGAAAACAGCCGAGCTAATAATTGATTGCATTGATGGTGTCAAAAATGGGTTCTGGATTCTTTTTAGCTATTCCAATTTTTAGATTTGCATATTATAGATAGGGATTGATTGGTAATTCTTAAGAGTACCTGGGGTACATTTAAGTAGTACCCAAGACGACAAATAAACCTTATTCTCATAGTATCGGCCCTCCTCATAGTAACGTGACTTTAACGAAAAACCCTCAAGAAGTGCTGGAAAATAAATCTTTCTTCAGTTTTTAAAAGTTTGCATTAATTTGATGGTTTAATGGTCATTCATGACTATTACGACAATCATTCTCATGATTTCAGGTGTACATTGGAAAGTAGGTTATGTTTATTCCAGGGTGATGCTATGATTTTTAAATTACGTAACACACAATTATGTTAGTTAGTTTATGGATTAATAGTAGCTTTATCAAATGTTTTATATGCTGCTCATTTTTTAATAAAATGTCAACACTTCTTTAAGAACAACATGAGCAAGAGTTTCGTTTTTCCATTTATTAATGTTTTAAGAACAAGCACATGCGCATAGTAACAAACCTTAGCAACCAATCAGAAGTGTCGATATTACAAGAACCATTGTACATGATTCAGATTACTACATGGAACTAAGTCTAGCCAGTATTTTGTCCAAACAATGCCGATTTTAATGCAGTTTTCGTTGTTATGTCCAATAATACACATTTAACTATAGATTGACATACTGTGAAACCATTATTATTCGCCAAGCATTAATTTTTGTATATTTGATGTTTCGTCAGTGGAACGAGTGACAAATTTAAGATCCTAACAATAATTATGTCCAATCTACAAAATTAAGACTGAATTACCGTAGGCATGAGACATTATCATCCAATGTAATCTACCCATACACACTTCGTCTGTAGTCAAGATAAATCCGGTTTTGACACAAGGAGTACATGTATTATAAACAAATCTTATATTGACTGACACATTTATTTTCAAAATCAAAAATTTGAAAATGATGAAATTTTGTGGTGACGAAAATAAATGGTTTTCACAGTATAACACATGTGTGTTTGTATTTTTAACTCAAAAAATTCATTTGTATTCATTAAGAGGGCCGATACTACAGATACATGGTACCAATTGAGCATAAATAGGCTTCAAACTGACATTGCAGGGGAGGTAAATTTCTTGTAAACTAGTGACCTGAAAATCAATAGGGGTCATCTGCCAGTCATGATCAATGTACCTATGAAGTTTCATGATCCTAGCCATAAGCATTCTTGAGTTATCATCCGGACACCATTTTACTATTTCTGGTCTCCGTGACCATGACTTTTGACCTAGTGACCTGAAAATCAATAGGGGTCATCTGCGAGTCATGATCATTCTACCTATCAAGTTTCATGATCCTAGGAATAAGCGTTCTTCAGTTATCATCCGGAAACCATTTTACTATTTCGGGTCAGCGTGACCTTGACCTTTGACCTAGTGACCTGAAAATCAATAGGGGTCATCTGCGAGTCATGATCAATCTACCTATCAAGTTTCATTATCCTAGGCCTAAGCGTTCTTGAGTTATCATCCGGAAACCATTTTACTATTTCGGATCATTGTGACCTTGACCTTTGACCTAGTGACCTCAAAATCAATAGGGGTCATCTGCGAGTCCTGATCAATCTACCTATCAAGTTTCATGATCCTAGGCCTAAGCGTTCTTGAGTTATCATCCGGAAACCATTTTACTATTTCGGGTCACTGTGACCTTGACCTTTGACCTAGTGACCTCAAAATCAATAGGGGTCATCTGCGAGTCATGATCAATCTACCTATCAAGTTTCATGATCCTAGGCCTAAGCGTTCTTGAGTTATCATCCGGAAACTATTTTACTATTTCGGGTCACCGTGACCTTGGCCTTTGACCTAGTGACCTCAAAATCAATAGGGGTCATCTGCGAGTCATGATCAATGTACATATGAAGTTTCATGATCCTAGGCCCAAGCGTTCTTGAGTTATCGTCTGACAACCACCTGGTGGACGGACCGACCGACAGACCGACATGAGCAAAGCAATATACCCCCTCTTCTTCGAAGGGGGGCATAAAAAATATCAAAAGAAGATGAAATAAGAAAATACTCTTAAATAAAAACAATTTTGTGTTATTTAGGAACACTATGTGAATAATTAATAAAAGAGGAAATATTTCATAAGAACGTATTTAGTTCTGATGAATTACAATACCGTAGATAATGCTTAATTGAATAGCCCACTTGTCACGTCCGGATATTCAATTATCTGTAGAATTCAATTATACGGAATCAGGTATATTTCCAATGTTATCACTGTTTATCATATACATGTGTGAATGTTATCATGTTTTTAACCTATTTCAAAGCTATATTGTTCAATAAATGCAAAATAAACTTGTTTTATTCAATAAACGCATAGAAAATCGCAGATAGTTGTTTGTTATTCATTATACGTTGCATTGAAAATAATACACTCGTAATGTTCACTCACAGGTTACATTAAATTAAATGTACATTGGAACTGACGAGTATACCGACGAGAAGCATGTACAAACGATTAAACAAACATATTTTTATTTTTTTAAATTATTAATGAAAACATACATTACGGCGTCGGGCATCATCATCACATCATTTTACTGCAAACAATTACTGTAAAATTTGTTGTAAACAATGGTTACTTATGAAAAGTAAAAGGCAAAGGGTGCACAAATAATTAAATATGGCGCGTAAGATGTGAAGACAGTAGCCGATAACAATTTTATGCGGTAACAATTTATTTCCAGTAAATGAATACTTCATCATGTCTATTTATAGAACTTATTTACACCGTTTTTCTACAGCCACGCGATTGCTGCTACAAGTCCCCGTGTAATCATCTACCACTTTCATTTTTCATGTATAACCAGTGTTTTATAAGAGTGCGAATTTGTTACAGTCAAAATACACGCATGGAAAGCGTGCGTATTCCAACAGACCATCTGGTGTAACTTAATATAAACGTGCAACTCAGTCATGCATGTAGTATTTTAGAATGGAAAAATTACATCGGAATTTATAATGCAAACAATTCATATTTGTCAGCAAAGCCGAGATCGTTGCATTTTTGTTTGTTCGACATCATGTTTAGTTATGATTTACTGTGACGCAGTTGTGTAAGTTTATACACACGAACTGAGAATATAGTGTCACATTTCATCACCTATTGCAAACTGTTGAGCAAGACACGTCAACAGTTTGTTTCAAATCGGCAACAAACTCTGTAATTGTTTCTAATGGGCAACATGCTGTTGAAGTGTGTTACTCATCAGTTTGCATTCAAAAGTTTGCGCCTGACTGCACACTGTGATTTGCGTCAGTTTTAACCGGAGACTCCAGTGTTTGCATTGTACTTGGCCCGCATACTACACCTGTCAGTCATGTGACGCTTGACAGACGCTGTATACATGCATGGTGTGAAATGAAAACAAAGGCAGTCAATGGAGCATGTCTGTCAAAATCGTCGATACAATGAGTACCAGTGCTTTCCACAGGAATTTTTTCAGGCGCCCCGGGGCTAATAGGGGTGGCTTCAGGAGGGGTGTCCCCTCCCTAAGTTGATTTAAAAAAAAAAAAATCGTGTCAATTGACGTTCTGTGGTGCCTTATAATTCTAATAAAAACAGAATCAAAAGACGTCATTTGGTGCGCTATGACTCTTCAAGAAAGCCCCCCAGCTATAAAGTCATTTATAAAGACATCTTTTAATAATTATTTTAAAACTTTCCCGCAAAGATGTAAAATCCCGACTCGAACGATTCCCCAATACATCCATATCAACCCGACTCTATTACTGCATACTTACTACTTTTCAATTTTCTATGCAATACCCCATAATCCTATTTTTAAAAGCACTTTCTGGTAAATATTGACGATAAAAGTGCTAAATAAATTCTATTACAACAAACATTGCCATTTTTCTCAAGTATCAAATAAATTTCGGCATAAGTGACAATTTATTGATTTGATGAAATATTGCCACTGAACATGCATAAATTGCTTGAAATGGCGTGTGCTTGATAATACAACGCTCAATACACACACGCTTTCTATGTACATGACACGACGTTGTACATGCTGCATAATTTTTGCGCCCTTTTTATTGAGATAAAGGGTCAACACAAAATAAATTATCACTGTTTATTTGAGGCAAAAATCTGTTAACATAGAGTCAGCGTACTTATAGATAATTTTTGACCCATGGGGGTAAGTATCCCCACTTTTCATGGGGGTAAATGGTCAAATTTTGCTTTGCTTGAAGGGTAATTTGCTTAAAGTAAAACAAGAATGTAGCCGTGGTACAGACACACTACTTTAATCATGTTAAACACAATAAACCATTGACTATGTGTATTCCTTCAAAGTTGTAGGTTTCTTAAAGTGTTTTTTGTTTTTTAACACCTTGGTTTATAGGCTTACTCCACTGTGAGCCACAGAAAACTTTTTTGCCAACTTTCAAGTTGTTTTATTAGCGTTTAAGTGTGTCTTTTTTTATTTGAAAACAGAGGAAATTAAATCATTCAGTATTGGCAGTACAATGTTTTTGCTCGATACAACTTTTGCTGTATAAAAAGAATCAATTTTACTTTGGGAAGTAATTTGTTTTGGCTTCGAAGAAGCCATGCTGACCTCTTCATATAATTTAATAAACACATAAGCGCTTGACTGTCTGTTAAAATAATAAATACTAAATTTACCATGCCTCTAGATGAAACAGAGTATACATACCGACTGGCTAACTATTTATTCAATCCAGCGCACAAATTAGCTCTAATTATTACAATAACACGCTTCATATTTTGGCAAAAGACAATCAGCTGTTAATATTTTTTGTTTACGCTATACAAAGAGAATTTACATCATTTGCGTAAGTCAAGATTGGCTTGCTTAAATGTAGGCATGGAAATGATAAATCGAGCATATCTTGCTATTTCTAATGTGTATATTACACTGATACGCAGCTTATCTAGAACGCTGAGAGTTCACATTTACATTCGGAAGTGGGTTTTGGATTACAAATTTAATTATGCTCATTTTAGTCTTCAAGAAAACATGAAAAGTTGTGAAATGAACTCAACAATAATTTGTTTAAACGCTGTACGAGTCAAGTAAATGTTTTGAGAGTAATTCATGAAATGAACAACTTCCATGAGGATCATAGCCATCATCAGTCGCGATTACATGTTCGCTACGAGTCGTCTGCATGATTTAACTGCAGGTTGTGCCTGCCTACGAGTGCTGTCCCTTATACAAAGCGTACGCTCTTATTGGCCAATATTGAATTTCCAATACAGCTAAGCACCGCCCTTAAGCAGGCTTTAGTTGGGTAAAGTGTTAGATGTAGTTGACAATATAGGATCTTAAATTGGCTTTAATTTTTTTTGGCAAATTCTATATCGCTTTGATCTTAAGAATGGCTAGTTGCAATATCAGCCAAAATACACTGATCAAAAAATTTCAGGCACCCTGGGGACTCTGATTTCGAAATTCAAGCGGTGAGGGACCATTAAATGGCCTGTGGAAAGCACTGCAGTATCCTTGGAGATTTATGAGATTCTTTGCTTAATATAGCGTGCAATCGATAATTGGCTATTCAATTAACTGGAATAAGCCATATTTCCTATCAGAATATGCAGGGTTTTTACAATGGGAAGAGATGCAAATGGTTTGGTGTTTTAAATTTGTTTTCAATTAACCGGATTATTTGAAAATCCGATATTCAATTAAGTGGAATCTAATGTATTGACATGTTTTGACACATTTTTGATCAGCAAAACAATGGTGACTGTGTCAATTTTTTTCCTTAATGACTGCATCATGTGGGAACATTATCATGTAATTTCAGGCCATCTTTAAAACAATGACTCAACAAGAACCTACCATATTTATTTTATTTTTTCCTTTCTGCTCCCGTGAATACTTAGAATTATATTCAACATGTCACCAGAGTATGTAATCAAATGATATAGTCAAATTTACTTGGGTTTAAATGTATAGATTAAAATGTACGATACATTTAGTTGTTAAGTGGTTAAAAATAATTGCTATTAATCATACTTTAGACACTTAACCCAAGCCAAACGCACATCACGAAAACGTATAACATTTTAAATTATTTAAAAATTATAAAGGCAAAATGATGGTATAAAGCGCACAAATGGATAAAACATAATTACCCATTTTTTATTCTGTTTTTCAACAACATAAAACAGAAATGAAGAAAGGTAGGAAGTTAAATTGTTATCAAAGTAGCGTAAGCATGGGCGCATCCATTTTACAACAAATATTTGTTGTTGTGATATTCGCGGGATTAATGTAAATCCCGGAAACAATTTACACACATTCCGCCAATCGTGATACACCGAATACCTCCAGACTCCTCTGTTAGAAAGGCTGATTTAAGCAATAATTGGCCATGATCGAAGAAAAGAGCAAATAAAAAAATGCGTCCGTGTAGGCGATATAGCAACAGCACAGAAATTTCTGTTCACTGACTGTCCGTTTATCGCACTGGTTGGTACACGCGCTTCTCACAGCGGTGACAAGGATTCAATGCCCGTTCTCGGAAGCATGTGCGTTTGATTGATTATCACCATACCTGGCAGGTGGGTTTTCATCCGGGTCTTCCGCCCCCCCCCCCAAAAAAAAACAAACAAAAAACAACAAACACACACACCAAAGTGGCAATTTTTCACTAACAACACAATAGCTGGAAGGTTTGAATTTACCATTAGTCCCAACTCTCGTGAGTCTATTAAGTTTATTAGGTAGGAGTGCTGGGACACACTCCGGAATCACACATAATGCAGACTCAACCGCAGATGGACCTCCTAAACTTCGAAATACACACCGAATTTCCATTCAGCATTGTGGTGCAGTGGATCAAACCGAATGTAATGGAGTCGAGCATACAGAAGATTTTTATTGTGCATTTTTTGTTCACTATATCACTCATGTTGCCTGATTTAAAGTAAGTACTTCAAGACTAATTTAATAATATGATAATAGGTGCTACCTAATTTACGGGCAAACGCTTATTTGATAACCACGTATCGTAATAAATATTTGGACATTATTGTGTACAAAACATTATAATTGTTTCAATTATAAAGTAAATCAGCCAAAATAAATCATATGTTTTGCTTGATGAAAAAAAGCATCTGCCAAGCCGTAACATTTAATATCTCATAATTGTGTGCGTTTTTAGCCTCTGGAATTTAAAGCTGGTTCGGTGGCTGCGGCGTAGTAGATATGGTGTCCGCTTAGTGACTTGGGGGTCTCGACATTGATCCCTTTAGTGGAAGTGTTCTTTCGATAACCCTTAAGATGCCAAGTACTGATCCTACCAAGGAAACATGTTATTCCATCTCATGTCTCAAGTCAAAGTAAGCTGTTGATTCAATCATAAACTGATTTAACATAATCAAAATAATGTAATGTGTCAGATCAATATTGATTGAAAGGATTATCAATGTATAATTATGTGAACTGTAGGATATCTTACTTATTATATTTTTTTTGCAACTGAAATATTTTATTAATACCGGTAACTCCCAAGGTTACAGTTTTTTTTTCAAACTATTGTCGCATAGTTTAAATAAGGTTTCCACTAAAAACGAGCCATTTTGTAGTAATTCAAAAATCACAGTCTAAACTGCATACACTAAGTTTGTAGCTGTATGGTAAATATTTGAATGCAAACAAACATAAGGTTATATCATCCATATTTTTTTTTAAATTTATACATTCTTTTAACACAAACAACACACACATATATTTCAGTAATCATATGAGCTTATTGTCCCCCTCAAAAGGTGAAGGGATATTGTTTTGGCCAAGCTTTAAAAAAAGTTGTAGCTTTTAACTACAACTTCGCTGAAATGGTATATGAAATAATTTTTTACCTTTAAAATCTGCACGTATAGACAACAGCCCTAGCTGTATTTATCCACGAAAGTTGGTTAGTCAGTTAGTAAAAACCACTACTATACTATAACAGTTCGTCAAAACCACTACTATACTATAACACTTTCTTTACTTTCGGACTTTTTTTTTCAAAATTAAGGGCCATGGACAAGAGCGCCTCCACGTGTTGTGGCCTGGATGTAGTCTGACATAAGTGCAATTATTCATTTAAAAAATTTACTTGGAATAATTATTATATTGCACCTCATATGGTCACTATGTCAGACTATAACTGAACGCTCTTAATCCGCGAGACGACAACGCTTTCACTATGTACAGAAGCAGTTATAGATTATACCATAACCGGTGTTCCTCGGTTATTATTGCTGACCTGAACAATGTAAACAAATGAGTCCTGCCGAGCGGATAAATTGCAATTGATTTAAAATTAAGGTAAATACTTTGTTGTTATTGATCTAACATACGAGTGGAACAATTTAATTATGAAAAAGGGCACAGAATATGTGAAAACGGGAGGTCCGTACCTGTAGCAAAACCCTAGTGGTAGTAGTAGTAGTAGTAGTAGTAGTAGTAGTAGTAGTAGTAGTAGTAGTAGTAGTAGTAGTAGTAGTAGTAGTAGTAGTAGTAGTAGTAGCAATAGTAGTAGTAGTAGCAGTAGTAGTGGTTTTAGTAGTAGTAGTAGTAGTAGTAGTAGTTTACTACTACTACTACTTTTGTTTTTATTCAATATAATACATACAATGTATACATGTATATTATCATACAACATAGTGGTTGTACAAAGCAATTAAGTTCAGACATGTTATACAAGATATGCTAATATATATTTTTTTAAAGAGAAAAGAAAAGAACAACAGAAGAATAGTTATGAAAAATGATGAGTTGTATAAAGTCGGAAGAAAGCATACTGGACTTGTGTGTTTTGTTGTATATTCACAATGATCTTATGAGATTGAAAAAAAGTTTAAATACAAAAATATTTTAGAAAGATAAACTAACATTAGAGTGAAATGTATATATAGGGACAAACATTATAATATAAAGAAGTGAAACTCCAGCTGCTGGAGCAGTATTGAATTTTCATTAAAAACAATTAGTTGGTCCTTTATTTAAGGCAAGTGACCGATTGCCCAAACAGTACAAAACAGCACAATACAGCACAATACAAACCAACATAAACACAAAATATGAATAAAGCTGGGGTCACCGCATTGGAACGGTCAATGCAAAGCATTGAGGGTTTAAACCTGGTTATAGAGCGCTCAACCTCACACTTGGCCCAGCAATATTCATAATACATTCAAGTGTAAATAAAATTTAACGTCATAGCATTGTAACTCAAATTAAACAATAATAAAAGGGAAGTAAAACGCATTCAATTTAATTACTATTTAATTACTCAATTGCATTGAAGATACAAGAGTAACAGAATTACAACTTTTTGACGAACGATCAAATAAAACTATTAACAATTGTCAACTACATTCCTTCTTTATAGAAAAGATTTGAGAATGTAGAATCATAGAGTTAATATCTCAGATAATCATCGCGCAAATACAGGAAGAAGCAGCAATAATGGGTGTAAAAATTCCATATTACATAGCTTGGTTGTTTATGTGACTGCTAAACAAATTAAAAATAATTAAATCAAACAAGAAACGCCTATCAGAGAGAAAATATAAATAAAAAAGAATTTAATCCGATTCCATTTTTGTTCAAAGATTTGTAATGTGTCATTACTGAGGGCTATTTCTTTCTCAATCTGGATTTTTAGTTTAAGACTATTGACAAAACAATTAAAATTTGGTACTTGTTTTTTGTACTTCATGTTAAAGATAAAATATTTCATCAATATAAGAATAAAATTCACAATATTATTACAGTCTATTGATTTCAATGAGTAAATTCCGAAACTTACATTTAAGAAAGATAGTTTAACGTTTAGTTGCTGTTGTTCAAGAAAAGATACTAATTGATTCCAAATAGGCTGGATGTGTTTGCACTCCTAAAAAAAGATGTTCTATAGTTTCGATGTTTTCACCGCAGAAGTCACACAGATTTGAGTTAGATAATTTACATTTAAAGAGATATTTATTTGTAGCTATTATTCTATGGATGTATTTATATTGAAAATTTCTCAGTGTGCTTTCAATAGTTGCTTTATATGGCATGGTAACTATGTGTTCCCAATTAAGTTCATGTTCTCCGAAAATGACTTGCCATTTATTTTGGGTTATGGAGTTTTCTGTAGGTTTTTTAATTTGCAGTGTGTAAAATATTTTATTCGGTTTGTTTTTTCTTCCAAGTATGTTTTCTACGAATGTTGTTTGAGTACATGGTGTATTATTTGTATTGATTTCAGATTTAATTTGCATGGGTATGCTTTTGATTAGTGTGTAGTACTTCAGAAAATTAGTTGAAGGTATTCCGTATATGTAGCATATATCGTCAAAAGAGTAGAAATCCTTGATTCTGTAGTCATATAATTGGTCGACATATTTAATGCTTCGTTCAAAACAATCTTTAAAGAAAAATGTCTTATTGTTTGAAGTTATGTCTTTATTGTTCCATAAAATAGTTTTACTGCTGGTTTTGGTTTCTAGGTTATGAGTGACATCACTCCATGCTGATAGAACATCAGACAGAAATATGTTTTTGTTTGCAATTTCATGTAAGATAGTATTGCTGATGTTGCATTCAAAGAGTAAGGAGTCACCATATTTTTTTAGGATTTTTTGGTAAAATAATTTCCAATTACTCGTATTGGTATTATCTAGGTATCTTTTAACCCAGCTGCATTTGATTGCATTCAAGAATGAGTCAATGTTCGTTAATTGAATACCTCCATTTTCTATAGATTGAATTAACTGAGTTCGTTTTATTTTATCAGGCTTACCGTCCCATATGAAATTAAATATTGCTGATTTTATATCGCTAATAACATCATTTGGTGGATTTGGGAGAACTGTTAATACATAAATTAGTTTAGGAAGTGCAAATGTTTTCAATACTGTGTTTTTTCCGATTAGTGTAAGTTTACGGTGATGCCATGATTTTAAGCAGTTTTTGAAATTCTGTAATTTAGGTAGTATGTTTTTAAGAACTGTATCCTTTTCATTATTTGTGAAAGTAATTCCTTACGTTGTGGCTTCATCGGATGTCCAATTAAATTTCATTTCTTTTTTATATACGACATTACTTTGTTTTAATTTACCTACTCGTAGCACAGTACATTTACTTTTGTTTAGTTTAAGACCCGATGTCATTCCGTAGATGGCTAGTGACTCTATTAGGTTATGGAAAGAATCGTAATTGTCGTTTAAGAAATAAGTTGCATCGTCAGCAAATAGGGACTGTTTGATATCTTCATCAGGATCTAGTGATATGCCTTTTATGTGTTTATTTGATTGGATGTGATGTGATAGATACTCGATGCAAATAATGAATAGCGATGATGAGAGTGGACATCCTTGTCGAACCCCTCGTTCGATGTTAAAACTATTTGAAAAGAAGCCATTGTGAATGATTATACTGTTAATATCGGTATAGAATAGTTTAACCCATTGAATGAGACTTTCACCAAAGTTCATATTTTCTAAGCAAGAGAACATAAATGAATGATCGAGTGAATCGAATGCCTTTTCAAAGTCTGCAAAGAATATAAGACCAGGATTGTTTGAATTGTTAAAATAGTTTATGCATTCTTGGATAAGACGAACGTTTTCCCCAATGTAACGTCCTTTTATGAAACCAGATTGAGATTTTGAAATGATTGATGGTATTATTTTTTTTATTCTGTTTGCTATACTTTTAGTTGCAATTTTATAATCATTATTTAGTAAACTAATCGGGCGCCAGTTTGATAAGGATTCTAAGTTTTTTCCAGGTTTTGGAATAAGTGATATAATACCTTGTTTTTGTAGCGTAGTTAAGTTTTCGTTGTTAAATGAATAGTTAAGTGAATTAATTAGATGTGTTTTTATATCATTCCAGAATATTTTATAAAATTCGATTGTGATGCCATCAGATCCTGGGCTTTTGTTATTTTGCATATCTTTTAGGGCTAATCCACATTCATATTCATTAAGTAATCCGTCGCACAGTTGTTTTTCCTCTTGGTTTAAAGCGTGATGTGTATTTTTAAAAAGGGTGTTATTTTCAACATTTTTTCGTTTATAGAGGGTTTCGAAAAATAAACGTTGTTCTTCTAGTATTTGAGTCATGTTTGTTATATCTTTGCCATTGACTACTATTTTGTGTACTGTTTTTTGTTCACTTCTACGTTTTTCAATGTTTGCGAAGTATTTTGTATTTTTTTCATTGTGTTCAACATGCTGTGCACGCGCTCTTAGTATTATTCCATTGAGATGTGTATGATAAATTCCGTCTAATATTTGTTTTTTTAATGTTATTTCATTTTCAATGTCGGTGGTATCATTTGTGTTTGTTTTATGCAATTGTTTTTCATGTGTTTCAATGGTTTTGATGGTTTCAGTTTCAAGTTTGTGTGTTTCTTTACGTTTTAATGATGTGTATCTAATTGTTGTGTTACGTATATTTCCTTTAATTACTTCCCATAAGGTGTTTGGGTTTGCATCTTTATTATTTTGAACTGTATTTAATATTTCCTGTTTTATTTATGTTTGATATTGTGTATCCAAAAAGATGCTGTTGTTAATTTTAAAGTATCCTGGGCCTCTTTCAGGTTGTATATTGTGCAGTTTAAGTTCAACTATAGAGTGGTCAGTCATAAATCCTGGTTTTATGTTACATGTGTCAATAATGTTGCAAAGAGATTCAGATATTTAAAAATAGTCTAATCTACACAATATTGTTGGTTTTGTGTTTGAGTGCCAGGTGAATTTGCTTTCGTTTGGGTATACTGTACGCCAGATATCTATCATATTGTAGTTTTCAATTATGTTATTTAAAATGTTTCTATTTTTAGGATGAGTATATATGTTTCCATTCTTTTTATCTAATAATGGGTTCAGGACAGTATTGAAATCACCGCCGATTATAATATTTTTATCTTGGTTATT